>NW_006408531.1:4279323-4286783 GCF_000296735.1 Chrysochloris asiatica | reverse complement strand
GGTGGTTCAAACTCACCAGCTGCTCCTTGGAAACCCTATACAAGGTTGTTATGAGTCAAAATTGACTCAACGGCACTTAAAAACAACATATCCCTTAGAAATTTCTTTTCAACGCTCAATTTGGTTCTTTTAACTAAAATATCTTGTATTATCTATAATTCTTAGTTCACAAGAAATGCTCACTATATATAATTTTACGTTGTTTTGTTTTAAAGAAAAGCTTATATGAGGACTCTGAAGAGTTTCATTGACTTCAACTAGCACTGACTTCAACTAGGGATTTCTGGTGTGGCCCTGTAGGGTCAACACTGGATGGTGAGTCACAAGGTTGGTGGTTCAAACCCACCAGCTCCTCCTTGAAAACTCTTTAGAGAGTTGCTATGAATCAGAACCGACTCGACGACACTGAACAATATAACAATAGTAGAAAAGTTGTTGACAACCAACCAAAATATTTCAAGTATTGTTCCTGTCAGTTCTAGATATTTTTAAAGACGATGTACCATTGACCTGTGCATTGTAAAGAGAAATGTAATAATTGATTAATAATATATCAAAAGGATGCTATTATATTTTCTGATCAGATAATAATATTCCATCAATTTACAACAACCTTAAGTTTTCACGTGCTGTTAGGTGCTCCCATTAATACTATATTTCCCAGTTAAAAACATTTGTCTATCTTGCATTTCTATGAATCTGATAAAAAATACAAACTCTTTACCAACATCCTTCCACTCCTATCTTGAGTGAATGAAGGAATATTCGATCTAGATGCACATATCAGATCAGTTCCAATCCCTGTTCTCTCTTCTAAGATCACAGAAGTTGTTGTAATTAAGTGTTGCAAATTTGGTTATGACTCATACAGGCCCTATATAGTCTTTTTAAGGAGTGTCTGGTGGGTTTGAACTGCGGACCTTGTGGCTACAGTCCACTGGTTATCCTACATCTCCACACCAGAACTCCAAGACCACAGATACAAAGTACGAAAAGAACAAATATACAGGCTTATATAGGCACAAATGTAGAAAATAATACTGAAATGAAATTAATTCTTTTTCTCTCTAGAATTTAAAAATTAGCACTTAACATTGTGTCTTTGACAAATAAATACTTCCAAATTTGGGCTAGGTCATGCTCAAAAATGAATGAACCCTAATCATTTAGTATATAATTGGCATATACGAAATGTCTAAATTAGGACATAGTTTGGTGGTGGTGGTGGTGTGCCGTAGAACCGACTGGTTTCAACTCATACTGACCCTGTATAGGGTTTCTGAGGCTGTAAATCTTTATGGGAGTAGAAAGCATAATCTTTATCTAGTGAAACAGCTGGTAGTTTTGAACTGCTGACCTTGAGGTTAGCAGCCAGACTCGTAATCACTATGCTACCAGACCTCCTTGGTATATGATTTAGTTCAGATGTTTTAGAAATAAATTAATAATAATAATGCTTACCATCGCTAAAAACGAACATTTTTACTTTTGAAATAACAAGAATTGTCATGTAGGCACAGATCATGTACATAAATTGTGTATTTGCCTTGGAAACAAAATAACTCAAGATCAAGAGTTCTATCACAAAAATCTTATGAGTTTCATCATTCAATTGGAATATTTTTACTATTTAGAACAGAGGCAAACATGGTGGTGTGTTACAGGTCATTAAACTATTTGTGGAGATATGTTGCAAAGCAAATGGGATAAACCATTTGTTTTTGCACACAACATAAACAAGCTAAAATAAAAATAGGATAAATCCTCCAAACAACAGTTACCAGTTGGAAGAAAAATAGAAAACAATCTTAAAGGAGATAAGGAGAGGAAATAAAAGTAACGGGTAAAAGGCAAAATGAACACCAGGCAGGGAATGTATGTCTACACTTTCAGATTCCTTGTGCCCTGAGAGACTGGTTTGGAGTCCTTGAGTACAGTTTTACTCTGACACACATAGGATCACAATGAGTCAAAATGGATTTAGGGCATGGTTTATAAGAGTCTGGTTCAAGGTTTCCAATGTTAATGGCCCTAAAGACTTTTGGTTCCAATACAACAGCCTCACCATGGGAGAAAGATGAGACTTTCTGCTCCCACAAAGATTTATATTCTCAGAAACCATATACAGGACTACTGAGTCAGAACTGACTCAACAGCACTTAACAACAACAACAATCCTTATTTAACTTCCTCACTGGTTGAAAAGATTTTACCAGTGCCTGCAAAGTCTAATATGGGGCTACATTTGGGGAATTCCTTGAGTCCATTTTGCAAGTACACACAAATAAGCACACTGAGTTTATCTATCCCAGGGTTTCTAATGAAACAGGGGAAAACATCTCACCAATTCAAATTTCAAGGAAAGGGGATCCAACCATTGCATTGGGGAATGCCTGAGGGGAATGCAGGGTGATTTCTTCAGAAGTCTGAGGAGTGGCAGAGCCACAAATGAAATAGCTAGATCATTGCACTCTTGCAGGTGGAAAACAGATTAAGATTCAAAATGATCAGTAATAGCTTTGAAATGTAAAATACTCACCTCATTAATGCACTTGCAAACTATATGGCTAGTTTTAAATTTTTGCATGTCTTTTCTCTACTCAGCCTCCAGTCTGGGATATCTGGGATACAACTGGAAACTCAAAAACTGTTTGTTGATGGAGTAATCAAACGAATGAATGATTGTAAGCACAGTCATACTTGTAGCATGCTCATGCACTAGTATGCATTTATAAGGCTTCTTCTCCATCCATTACTGCTTCTTCCTCCATTCTACTATTCCTTTTAACTTCTCTCTTCTTATTTCCTTTTTCTGAGTTTTTTTGTTTTTTGTTTTTACAGGTAAAATCATCATTATAGTATGATCTGGTATAGTCCTAATTTAAAACACCCTTTTGTAGTAATGCAGGTATCTTTGTGAATGTTCTTTTATTATACTCAGATTTCTGGGTATACTAAAAGAAAACAATTGCAACAAAAATCAACTAAGCCCAACCCTGGTAAGTTTCACCGATATCCATTTCTACAGTAAAATGGTATCCATAATAACATGGAGTTCTGGTGTGGAGCTGTACAATAAACATGGGACCACACGCTTCGTTTGAACCACAAGGTTGAAAGTTCAAACTCAACAGCTGCTCCTTGGAAAGTTTATACAAAGTTGCTAAGAGTGGGAATTGACTCGACAGCACTTAGCAACAACAAAATCCATCATAAAAAAGTTGTAATTTTCTCTTTAACAAGTTCTGTCAATATTCCTAAATTTTAAATTATTAATAGCACCCCTACCCCCTCCTACCACAGTAGAGTTTCCTCAAAGCATTTGTGGGACACAAGATGCCTGAATCCCACTGTGTGTTTTATCTGTTTATTAGCACATCAATATCCATGACAGCAGGAAAGGAACTGATGTGTGTGTGTGCCTGAGTGTGTACTTCCCTGGATTGTTCTTCATGGAAACCTCCCTCCATGTGGGAAACTAGCCAAGGAGAGCCCGAGGACTTCCCTGACCATTTGCCAAGGGTGTGGCAAATACACTCACCATTACCAGCTGGGTGCCCAAACCAAAGGAGCAGGAAGGAGAAAAAAGAGAGCAAGGTGGAGGAAGAAGGTTGGAAGAAAGTGTTGAGATCTTTAACTTGTAATGAAACAGTCTTAGAGTCTCACATTTCTATGGTCCGTGAAAGCCTGCAAAGTCTTCTCAGGACTAACACATTCTCGAGTGATGCCACTAAGACCAGCCAGGTTGTTGCTGTTAGGTGCCACAGCATCCTGCACATCCTCACAATCATTGTGTCTGTGCCCACTGTTGCAACTACTAGGTCAGTCTGTCTCATTGAGGAGTTTGCTCTTTTTTATTGACCCTCTACTTCACCAGGAGTCCTGGTGTGGCACTGTGGGTTAATGCACCAGACTGCAAAGCTGTTTGAACTGCAAGTTCGGTGGTTCAAGCTCACCTGCTGCTTCTTGGAAACCCTATACAGGGAGGGTCCTTATGGGTCAGAATCTACTCGACAGCACGTCACAATAACAACTACTTTACCAAGCAAGATGTCCCTCTCCACTGTCTCTTCCCGCCTGATAACATTCATGTGAGATGATGTCTTATCAACATTGCTTCTGAGTGGCATTCTGACTATGCTTGTTTCAAGACAGATTTGTTTGTTCTTCTGGCAATCTCCGGTGGGTATATTCAATATTCTTCATCAACATTGCAATTCAAGGACAGTGGCTCTTTTTTTGCCTTCCTTATTCATTGTCCATCTCTTGAGTCAGGTTTACCTTAGTCCTCAAAGTGACCGCTTTGCTTCTTAACACTCTAAAGTGGTCTTTTGTAGCTGACTTGCCCAATGTAATAACACATACATCATATGATTTCTTGACTGTGGATCCAAATAAAATGAAAACTTGACAACTTCAATCAATCTTTTCTTTGTTTAAATATGAAATCTATTTAAGTTTTTATATATACACACACACACACATATATACATTTTAACCATTAGGAGAAATCACTAAGGAAAAGATTAGCCTTTCTCCCACAGATGTAGTTTAAGGATGTCTACAAGAATTGCGCTGCGAACCGAAAAGTCAGTAGTTTGAAACTACCAGCTGTTCCACGGGAGAAAGATGAGGCTTTCTGCTCCCATAAAGATTTACAGCCTTGGAAACCCTGTACAGGGTCACTATGAGTCAGAACCGACTCCATGGCACATAACCACCACGACCAGATAAGTAGCAATATTTAAAATACACACACATCCACTATCTCTATACCAAAACTACTTGAAACACTGTCTATAATCTTCGAATTTCCAAATCCATTGACCCTTTCGTAGAGCACATCATTGGTGAGAATCTTGCAGTATTTCATATTGTTAAATATACCTCAAGAACAGATCTCCCAGATCAGGATCTGATATAGTAGATAATAAATAATAATCCCTCTCTATATAAAGGTCCCCCTCCCTTGGCTGTTTGGACATTTGACTCTCCTGGGTTTCCAGCTACATTTATGACAGCTAAGAAACTTTGGACTCCTCCGTCTGACCTATAAGGCCCAGTTAAAGCATCAGAATTAATACCTCTCTTCTCTATGTTGTCCTAATCCTTTGCTGTACTTCCATTATTACCCTGGCCATGATCTATCTGCTTTGTATTTTAGTTAACTGAGTACATAGTTCATACTTTGATTTCATTTTCAGCTAAGCACAGTGTCTTGCACATGTCTGGTTTTCTATACATTTTGGATGAATTAAAAAGGCATTGAATTGAATAACTCCATCTTGTTTTCAACTCCTCATAGCCAACCATATGCCAAAATCTAGTGATGATTCATCTACAGTACTCCTCCCATCTATAGTTTTCTTGGTAGTCTGATTACAACCATCTCATTACTTCTTATGGAGACTATCCCAATAGAATCCTAACTGGTCTATCACCAGATAGTCCACCTAATATTTGTGATACTGTCTTTAAAGGAGAGGTGAATCTTTTCAAAGTATAATCCAACCGGGTTACTGCTTTGCTCAAAAATGGGTAAAATTCCCCTAATGTTAACCAAACTGGTGTATTAATTATCTCCAAAGACCTCTATAACTCTCTAGATCTCGAGTTAGTTTTCCTTCTTCTTCATTTACAAATGCTGTGTTCCAAACATACCATGGTACTTCTTATTCCGTTTCCAAACCCATATTATCCGTCTAATCGCTTTGCCTGTTGTTGTTGTTAAGTGCCGTTGAGTCGGTTCTGACCCATAGCAACCCTGTACAGGGTTTCCAAGGCTGTAAATCTTTACAGGAGCAGAACACCTCATCTTTCTCCCGCAGATCGGCTGGTAGTATCAAACTGCTGGCCTTTAGGTTCGCAGCCCAATTTGTAACCACTATGCTACCAGAGCTCCTTAATTGCTTTGCCTACATGCATGTAATTCTACCCAACTGTCAAAATCATGTCCATCTTTAAAGTCTTTCTTAGGAAACAGCTTCTTGACCCCTACAGACCCACAGGAAAATGTACATGACTTATTTCTCCTCTGGATTAGGAAAACAATTATTTATACATCTCTGAGAGCAAATCTATAAGATTTATTAAATCCAAATCAGGTATGTACTAATCTTATCTCTCTTTTAGGTTTATAAGCAACTTGAGTACTGAAATGCTGACATACTCATCTTTGTATTTCTCCACAGCTCTGGGATACGAAATTGCATATGGCAGAAATGCCATAAATATTCATTGAATTTAACCAAACAAAAGCTTTCACAAATAACAAAGAAAAGCTCAAGTTCCATGTAAGAAGGATGGAGGTTCAAGCCAACATAGTGCTGGCGTCTGTGATGATTGATGCTCACAAAATTTCCACTTAAGGCTGATGACAGAATCAAGCTCTGCTAAAGTCAATGAATAATTTATTTGTGCACAAAACATTCTGTTAATGGAAATCTTTTTATGGCTCAGGATCTAAAATATATTTACTGTCCTATAGTTATTAAATGTTTGCTTTAATCATTAGCACACAAGGTAATCACAAATGATAATTAAAGGATCATTATATGCTCTTAAATGGATTTAATCAAGAGTACATCTTCTAAAATTAAAAAAAAAAAAAATTTGCTTAGTGGAAAGTGATGGGGTGGATTACACGGAACCAATCAATTCAATGCTTCCATCACACTGATGAACCTCAGTATTTTGTTGTTAAAAAATGCCACCAACTGAAAGAACAACATAGATCCAAAGGTCTAATACATTTTTTAGTTCTTTATACTCAATTCAACCACCCCACCTCCTCGCTGCTATTCCCTCGACTAGACTGTCTCCATGAAGTGCATCACAGAGAAGAAGCGCATGTGTCTGTGCATTCCCTTAATTTTCCAGCCTGCCAAAAAATGTTCCTCTGCTGTGCTATTTCAGCAAGTCGTGAGATGGCAATGGTTGTGCTCCTGAAAAGGAAAAGATAGCGATTTTTCCCATATGTTTTTATTTTAGGAGGCTTACCAGGCACACTTCTGGCCGCTGAGAGTCTTCTGACAAGTACACATGTTCCTAAGGAGGTGACTCTGGGGATTTTGGCAGGGGTACAGCTGAGAAAACCTAATACCATCCTAAGCTTTGGGAATGTTTAAGGAGCTGGAAGAAGAGCAAAAAGAGGAAGGAGCTGCACGTCTTCCAGTCAATGACTGTTTCCAACTCTAAACTCTCATGGAGGAAAAAGAAAAAAAGCTAAGTTGTATGAAATACATGCTTTTCATCTTTTTTTTTTAATCTCAAACTCAGCTGTAATGCAATAAAATCCACCATACTACTACTCAAATCGGCTTCTCAATTTACTTCCTTTTTTCTATTAAAAGTAATGAACAAACTTCCAGGCACAAAGACTGGTGTCATCACTGACCACTTCCTTCTGCTCCCCAAGCCCAGAGTAAATCTCTCTCTCTCTCTTCTCTCTCTCTCTCTCT
>NW_006408531.1:4256204-4279223 GCF_000296735.1 Chrysochloris asiatica | reverse complement strand
CACACACACACACACACACACACACACACACACATCCTTTGTCCAATCAATGAGTCCCACACTGGTTTTCTGTATACATTCCCTCATATCCTCTGTTGCAGGTCAATCCCTAATGTTACCACCCTTATCACCTGTCTGATCTCCCACTTCCCAAAGTCAGGAGGTCAGAGGGAACTCTGGGTCCAAATGGCAAATTTCCAAAGGCCAGGTCAGGGCAGAGTGCCCTTGGCTACATGGAATCTAGGGACAATTACCAGAGACAGCGGCCTGTCGACTTGCCAGAACATTACTAAGGAAAACAATCTGAGTTATAAGTAGCCACCAGGGTGCCATGATAGAAAACCAGAGAATAAGGATCTGAGGGGGTAGACTGGGAGAAGTGAAGTCAGAAAGAACTCCCTGAACCTAGGGCTCAAGTGCTCCCTAACATTTTCCAAGCAGTGTCATTGTGATGTAAAGTGTGGGAGGAGACTTAAAGGGCTCAATGTGAGGTGACAGCTCCCCAGTGAATTATTGTTAAGTGCCTCCTAAGTGGTTCCACACTTGCAGTGAGTCCTTAGCCCACTCAGCCCCACCCTCACCTCCACCCCCATCTCACACAACCCAGCCAGATTTATCTTCCTAAAGTGCCTCTGATTGTTTCACTCTTCTGCTCAGAAAATTCCAGGGACTTCCCACCACAGGTCAAATTCATTTTGTATACCTTAGTCCTGTGCTGCCTAGGCACACCACCATTCTACCTGTATCTCCAGGTATCACTTCTAGTCAAAAGCACTGGTGGCACAGTGATTTAAGGACTTGGTTTCTAACTGAACATTTAGTAGTTTGAACCCACTGGCCACACGGCAGGAGAAAAGATTTAATGATCTACTTTTGGAAAGATATATAGAAAGTCTGCTAAGACCATAGTCACAGGGAACATCAAAGTCAAATGATCTAACACAGTCCACAAAGACAATGTTTTATATACCAAAGTAGTGGCCAGTAGTAGCTGAAATCTTAAAAGCTTGTTAGAGTCCATCTAAGGTGCAACTATTGGTCCCTCCTGGTCTGGGGCTAAGAATAGTGAAGAAAATAAAAACACATGGACACAATTAATGCTAATGGACAGCACACACATCAGCCTCCATGGTCCAGAGACCAGAAGAACTAGATAGTGCCCAGCTACCTCGGCTGAATTCTCTGAAAAGGATCACAGTAGAGTGTCCTGGATAGAGCAAGAGAAAAACATGGAACAAAATTCAAGATCTTAAAAAACAAAACAAAACAAAAAAGGCTTACTGATCTGACCGTGACTGGTGAAGCCCTCAAGAGAGTTCTGGAACTCACGTCCGTGGCCAAACTGTAAGCAGATTTATGTTGTTGTTTGTTGTTAAGTGCTGTTGAGTCGGTTCCAACTCTTAGTGATCCAACATAGGGTTTCCAGAGAGCAGCTGATGAGTTTGAACCTTGTGGTTAGCAGTTCAGTGCTTATAGTACAGTGTCACACAGGTGAACAATAACACAGAAAGGTCCTCCTTAGAACATACGGTATCAAAAGAGCAGTATTGGCTTAGGAATACAGGTAAGAAGGGAGGAAGGGACAAGAAAAAAGAAGGAAAGGGTCGGAAGTAGAAAAAGTGCTGTTATAGGGTGGTGACTACAATCAATATCATGAAACACAATGCATATGAATTGTTGAATAGAAAGACAATTGTTCTATAAACTTTCACTCAAACAAAAATTTTTAAATGAGGCAGCCTAGGAAACCCCATCTGCTCTATAGGGCCACAATGAGTCCAAATAAACTCAAGGGTACACAATAACAACAATTTCTTCTCAGGAGTTAATTGTTTTTGTTGCTAAGGTCAAGACAAGGAGAGTCAAATGTCCTTGGTCAAGTTGGTCATGGGATGTAAAGGGATTTGCCTTTTTATGTTTTTGTTTGGGGGAGACACGAGTGTTGTTACTTTGCTTTAAGAAGGATTTTTTACATTTAGAAAAAAATCCCTAAAAAGGATACGTAAATTTGTTCTTATGACTCTAAGCTGAATATTTAATTAGCATCAGACCTGCTGATTCATCTCACTACTATAATTAAAATTAAATATAAATTTAAAAGTGTGTGCTCAGGTATCAATTTGCAGCCTCCAAAGTGAACTTTAAAAGAAAACTGCCAAATATTTTCATTAACTTCATCAAATATTTACTGAATATATATACTATTTTTTTTTCAGTGCTTCCAAGGCTACAGAGGATAACAACAAAATAAATACAATGCTGTATTTTTTCACAAATAGTGCATCCATGTAAACAACCTGCATCATCATGCATACAAAAAGTCACATGACAGAAGCACACAGCTTCCCAGGGGGCAAAGGAATCATAAGTAAGACTGAAAATAAACAATTAACCAGACTCTGATGCCAGTAAAGTGTATTAACCAATAATGCAAATAATAGATGAGGTAGAAAATCCAATTAACAAAGTTCATTTGTCTTTTGGCAGTTCATCAATGAGAAGAGAATGTGATATCAGTTTCAAAATCAAGATGCTCTCTAAGTGGGGGATTTTGTCCAACATCCAATTTAGTAATTTAGAATGAAGTTTATACTGTTAAGAGAACCCGAATCCCAAATGCCATTTTTGCTCTGTTAGGATACCGGTTGGTGATTCGGAGATTCTCAGAGCAGGAGAAGTGACTAGGTGAGTTTAATTGTCAACAAGCTTCAAGTTCTAGAAGATGGTTATGCCTATCAAAGGTCTAGAAAATTCACTTTCTTGGGTCCCAGTATTATCTTCCTCATGAAGAAAATACTCGTGTGGTGCTGTAGGACAAGCACTGGACTGCTAAGTACAAGGTTGGCTGTTCAAATCTACCATCTACTCAATACAGGGTCACTATGAATCGGAATGGACTTGACCACACACAGCCCTGGTGGTACAGTAATTTGTGTGCCTACATTAGGAAGGTTGAGCTGCAGGGCCTCCAACATTCTCCAAAATTAGGAGATCTGACTTATAAATGCCCACAGGGCTTTTATTTATAACATTAGATGAATCACACAAACAGAAAACAGTGATCATCTATCTCAACAAAGTGCAAGAGTTAACACTGTCAGGAAATGATACCAGTAACCCAGCAGAGAAAGACATAATATCTGAAGTTGGGAGAAAACATTCTGTTACCATTGATTCTGGACTCATATGACCTCAGGTGTTTTGGAGCATAACTTTGCTCTGCAGGGCTTTCCAATGGCTGATTTTTCAGAAGAACACCAGATCTTTCTTCTGCGGTATCTATCTGTTGGTGGTTATGTGCCGTAGAGTCGGTTCCGACTCACAGAGACCCTGCATATGGTATCCGAGGCTGTAAATCTATACGGGAGCAGAAAGCCTCATCTTTCTCCTGCAGAACTGCTTGCTGGTGGTTTCGAACTGCAGACCTTGAGGTTAGCAGCCCGACTCATAACCACTCTGCTACTAGAGCTTCCTTGGAGGCCAGGATGGCCAAATTTCGTCTCTCATACTTTGGACATAGTGTCAGGAGGGACCATTCACTGGAGAAGGATATCATGCTTGGTAAGGTGGAGGGTCAGAGAAAAAGAGGAAGACCCCCAGCGAGATGAACTGGCAAAGTGGCAGCATCAATGGGCTCAAATGTGGCAACAGTTGTGAGGTTAGCCCAGGACTGGGCCGTGTTTTGTTCTGTTGTGCATAGGGTCACTATGAGTCAGTACCGACTGGAAGGCACCTAACATGAATCTATAGGTGAATTTGGACCTTTTTGGTTAGCAAGAACAGGGTTGAATTCTGACTCTACCACTGAGATTTTAAAGAAATCACTTAATTATAACCCTCTGAGCCTCTGTTTCCTCATATACAAAACAAAGTGTGAGTAATATTTACGTAACAGTCATTGCCTTAAGGTAAAATGAAGCCATTTTTAAATTGTATGACCCAAGCTGTTCCCCATCTCCACAAAAACAATACATGTGACCAATAAGTTCATTGTGTAGGTTTCATGTGAAGAGTGAAGGATGAAAGGCCCCACACACAGCCTCCTACACTGCAAGCTGAAGTAAAGAGACAGGAAGAAGGATGGACAGACGGCAATACTATGAAATGATGATAGGACAGCAACCCTTAATCAAGCTTCCACCAGATGGTTACAAATTATTCATCCAACAAAATGTACATTGTTCATAGTACTAGCTTATTTAATGCTTCTTGGCTGAATGAATGAAGGTATAGCCTAATGAAACACTTTAGAAACAAAAACTCCAAGTTGTGTTGGAAACATAAGAAGATATATATATATATATATATACACAATTTTTCAATCAGGCTAATGTACACAGTGTGGCTCACTGCTAACATCACCAAGACTCTGCTGATTGTGCAGAATATGCCCCTCCCGAAAAAACCTTACCAATACCACATGTGTGTTCCATAACAAAAAGGAGTATTTTGTTTAATTGGGGAAAAAAAAGTATTTCTCTTTATGAGTTATGCCCATGTTGATAAGTGTTGTCAATCTCACAATTAATTAAAAAAAAATCATTACTATTACAGTCAAACAATGATTGTAACAACTATTACCATTAATCATAATCAGTACTAGTTACTGAGTTCCTACTACCTTACAGATGTTTAATTCTCACAAAACCCTATGAATTAAATAGCATCCTTATCCCCCTTTCACAGATGGGAAACAGATGTGGTCTAAGAATGAGTAGTAATAACAATTACAGGTAAATGTAATTGGTGTGATACTGCAGGATGCACTGGACCGGAAGGTCAGTTTGAGCTACAAGGTCAGTGGTTCAAACCCACCTGCCACTCCTCAGAAACACTATAGAGTCACTATGAGTTGGAACCCACTTGATAGAACTTAACAACAACAACAGTAGCAAATGTAACAGGATCGGGCAGTGCTTCATGCTGTGTGCATAAGGTCCCTATGAGTCCAAACTGACTCAACGGCTCCTAATAACAACAACAACCAAGCACTAACAAATGATTGTGGCATACAGGGGAAGAAATCCATAAATAGTACCTCCCAAATAAAAAGATGACAAACATTTTTAAGAGCAATGGTAATGTCTGTTTTGCTTTTAGAAACATCTGGTATTTACTTATTTAACTAAACAGCTAATTCTTTTAAAACACAGTAACTCCAATGAGCTTACTTAACCAGAAGAGCACAGAAGTCTCACAGTACAATCAACAAGGAGAAAGCTTGATGGACTCAAAGTCTAGGTCAGGCACAATCTAAACTTGCTGCTGTTCCTGCTGATACTATTAGGTGCCTTCCAGTCAGTTCTGGCTCATAATGTAAACTAGGTTCCACTAACTAAAATTGAACATTAACACTGCTGGGGACTTTGGGAATCATTCTAAAAAGCAATGTGAGTAGATAGAATCTTAAATGGGGCAGGCAAAAACATTTACGTCTGTGTTTGAATATATGAATTTTCATCTTCTAGCATTTATTGTGGAGTCTTGGTGTGGCACTGTGGGTTAATGCACTGGACTGCAAGGTCAGTGGTTCAAGCTCACCAACCACTCCTCGGAAACCACTCCATAGGGACACTATGGGTCAGAACCTACTTGACGGCACTTAACGACAACAACAGAATCATAGTGCAGCTACTGAAGAAATTATGGCTTTGATTTTGAAGAGGTTTTAACAACTCTCTTCCTGATGTGTTTTTCATGAAACTGCTTGCCATTCTTTAATTATCCAAAAATTTTTCGAATCACACCACGTACCCATAACAATAAGAACCGCTGGTCACAAATAAATACTGGCACATGAACGTTGCAAACAGAATGAAGAAATTCCCTAGAGTTTCCATACTAGATATTTCTGCACTCAATGAATGATCAAAATCAAGTCCCTAGTTAGGTTCCTCTAGATAGGTTATTTTTTATCGAGTCAAGGGGACTTTTTGGCCTTGCATGAACTATAAAACCGTATCACTGAAAATCCTCCTGACCTCACCTTGTCTTATGACACTCACAGGGAAAGCAGACCACTTTGGGTTGGCAGTCTGGTACCTAATGTATAAAATCACTTTCCTCTCTTAATTCATTATCATCCATCGAGTTTATTCAACAGAACATTAAGTAACACGCTACACAAGTTTCAAACCATGAATACAATTTGGAGTTTCTGAAGCTGGAATCTTTCAACGTAAGCTGTTCTTGTTGTCAAGTGCCTTACAGTCAGTTTTGATTCACAGCGACCCTATGTACTACAAAACCAAACACTCCCAGTCCTACACCATCTGCACAATTGTTATGTTTTACAGTCCATTGTTGTAGCCACTGTATCAGTCCACTTCATTGAGGGTCTTCCTCTTTTTTACTGACCCTTTACTTTACCAAGCATGAGGGTAAAGTAGTTCTTTTCCAGGGACTGACTGGTCCCTTCTGGGTGTTGTTGTTGTTGTTAGGTGCCATCAAGTTGTTCCTGACTCATAGCAAGCCTATATAGAATTTCCAAGGAGTAGCTGGTAGGTTTGTAGTTCGAAGTCTAGTATTGATCCGAGAGCACCACATCAGGGCCTTGGTCCCTTCTGGTAACTTGTCCAAAGTACCTGAGATGAAGTTTCACCATCTCTTCTCCAAGGAGCATTCTGACTATACTTCAATCTAAACTAGGGATAGTAAACTGTTTTCCTAATTTTCTGAAACCATTTTAAGGGTTAATTAAGGAATGAGTTTGCCTAGATTTTTTTTTGTTGTTGTTGTTTTTTTAAATATCAAACCCTAAAATCAGTATCATTTAGGCTGCTGATGCCAAGAATCTGTTGGAGAGAACAGGCTTTACTCTACTGACATTTTAGCAATAGCCAAAGTCCCTTTCCCACTGAATGCTGTCTTGGCAGAATCAGCAATTTGCTAAAAGCCTAAACCTCTCCTGGTTAAGAGTTCTCTAACTCAGGAGATAGACACTGTGCAGCAAGGAACTTGAATGGAACAAGTTCTTATGATATCTATTCTTACCACACAAAAAAACCCAAGCATTTTGTAAAATGAAAATGATTTAGAGTAAGGAGACTTGCTATTTTATCCAAATGTTCACCATACCTTAGATTTAACAGTACTGTACAATTTCATATCAAAAAAACATCTCAAAGTAAAATCTGATACTCTCACATGACCTCAATATTACAACAACCAAACCATCATTAAACCAGTAAATAAAAGGATCTGGTTTCAAACGATAAATGACAAAATTTTCCAGTGTTCAGCTAAAATCAGACTATTTCCAGAAATGTGGTAAGGACTTACAAACATTTTCATTTAAATAAGCTCCCAATATCTATCATGGGCTTTGAGGGCCTAAAATGATTACTGTCAAAAGTTCACATACAGCTTAATATATTGCTTGAGAGATCTTTCCAATAATTTTGAAACAAAACCAAATAGAAGGCAATTGGATCCACTTACCTAGCAGCTAAATGTTAAAGAACTGGTAAAAGAGTATTCCAACCAAATATTCGCTTAATTTTTCAAGTAGATCTGATTACCATCGTCTTTTAAAAAGTCCTAAGACTCCACCTAATGAGGAAAAACAAAAACAAAGAACAGCATTTAAACCAGAGCAATATACACTTATGAAATATACATCATTAACACAGGAATAAAATAAAAACCATTATAGGATTTTTTTCCCCAGGTCACTATGCTACTTAAAAGGATAAAATAACAAAAGCAACTGGCAAATAAACTAAAATTTCCAGTTCAGAGTAAAATGAATGTCAAGGCATACAGAAAACAACAAAATAACACAACAAATTATGAGAGCAGAAATGGTTTTCAGGACTGACTGGCCCACGGAAATGATGGCTATATAAGGTCAGGGTATTTCAAATCAGAGATGAGGAAAGGATGCAACTAATTGTTTTGGAATTCTACTCCTTGATTCTTATTAATTTACTGATGCTGTTGTTAAATGCCTTCAAGGGGATTCCAACTAATGGTGACCCTGTATAGGGTTCTGAGGAACAACTGGTGGATTTGAACTTCCAACTTCGCAGTTAGCAGTCCAGTGCTTATTCTACAGCACCGCACCAGGGTTCTAATTTATCAATACAATGAAAATGTCTAGATTACAATTCATTAAGGCTGTTAAGTCCCAGATACCATTCAGTTTCTCTAGAGGAAAAAGTATATAAACTACCATCTAGCTAGATCATGATAATAATCTAGACATCTTGGAGACAACTCACTCATATTAACTTCCAAATCATTCAGAAAATGTTATACTTTCACCCCCACAGGAATTGTTTACTAAAGACCCACCTATAGTTTAATTAGGATTTACGATTTAGATTGTTGTTGTTAAGTGCCATCAAGTCATTTTCAACTCATAGCGACTCTGACAGGGTTTCATAGGAACAGCTGGTGGGTTTGAACCACTGACATTTCAGTTAGTAGGCCATTGTTTACCCTACAGCACCACACCAACTTTAATTTATTTTATCACTTTATCAGTAAAAAGCACATTTTCTGAAGCCTAAATATTAGATTGGATTTGTGGGGTGGCACTCTAGGTTAATGCGCTGGAAGGCAAAGTCAGTTTGAACTGCAAGATTGGCAGTTCAAGCTTAACAGCCACTCCTCAAAAACCCTATGCAGGGTCGCTGTGGGTCGGAACCATCTCAACGGCACTTAACAACAACAGATATTAAATTATGATCTTAGCTCCAAGAAAAGTTTTAAAAGAAGACAAGCTCTAACTCAATTGGACAGAACCTAAAATATGTATCTATTGTGGTTGTTGTTGTTAAGTGCCTTCGAGTCGGTTCCAACCCATAGCAACCCTGTATAGGGTTTCTGAGGGTGTAAATCTTTACAGGAGTAGAAAGCCTCATCTTTCTCCCATGGAGCGGCTGGTAGTTTCGAACCGCTGACCTTAAGGTTTGCAGCCCAATTCGTAACCACTACGCTACCAGAGCTCCTTTTATACATATATATATATTTAATGAAATACTGAAGGCTGAGTGGAGGAGTGGGAGAGACAATTCAGATGAAGTCTGGTCTACTAGGGTATGTTCACTATGTTTTAAAGCCCCACATCATCAGACACAATCATATTCAAGTGAATATTCAAAAACCTATTCCAAAGCCATAAATATGAAGGAACTTCTAAAAGTTCATTGAAAAATTCCATTAAATTTTGGTTCTACTTTTCCGTGAACATTTTGAAGCCTGCTTCATAAATAATTTTTATATTATGCAATTTGGGATTACATATATAGTGGTTAAGAATTGGGCTGCTAATCTCAGAGTCAGCAGTTCGAAACTACCAGCCGTTCCGAGGGAGAAAGATGAGGCACTCTGCTCCCATAAAGATTTACAGCCTTGGAAACCCTGTACCAGGTTGCTGAGTCGGAACCGACTCCATGGCACATAACACAGCACACACACAACATACTTCTATTACCCCAACACCATAGTAAAATCCTGTGTGGCATTGTGGGTTAATGTGCCAGACTGCAAAGCCATTTGAACTGCAAGGTTGACGGTTCAAGCTTACCATCTGCTCCTTGAAAACCCTATACAGGGTCGCTATGGGTCGGAACTGACTCGACGGCACTTAACAACAAGAACTTTGGGTTAATGTACTGAACTGCAAATTCAGTTTAAATCACAAGTTTTGCGGTTCAAGTTCACCAGCTGTTCCTTGGAAACACTATATAGGGTCGGTATGGATCAGAACCAACTCGAAGACATTTAACAACATCAGCAATCTCAGCATAGGAGTCCTGGTGTGGCACTGGAGGACAAGCACTGGACCACAAGGTCAGTTTGAATGGCAAGGCTCGGCAGTTCACACTCACCAGCCACTCCTAGGAAACCCTATAAAGGGTCACTATGAGTCAGAACAGACTTGACAGCACTTAACAACAACAACAACAAATCTTAGTGTAAAAACTACAGGAAGAAAAAGATTTGCTTTCTACTGTGGAAACATGCAGTTGCCTTGAGTCAGAAGCAACTCAGTGGCAACTAAAAACAACAATGGCAAAACATGAGATAGAAGGTAAAAGCTCTAGAAAGAAAAACATTTATTACCAATGGAGAAGACACATAGCAATAATCATATATAGCAAGTACAAAGTAGTCATTGGGGAATATTTTTCACTTCCAAGAAAGTCTGTGTCTATTACTGCTATTCATGAAAGAGCTATCTAGGAAACTCATTTGGGTATGGTCTCAAAAGACTTCTTCATTAAAAGAGATAAATAGTCTTAATTATTATTCAAGGGTTCCTGCCATAAATACAACAAGGCAAATGTCAAATGGTTTGGTTATTTTAAATTATACTGGATCAAGAAATGTGCTGTTCTTGTTGTTGTGTGCTCTCAAGTTCATTCGGACTCATCACAACCCCTTTATAGGGTTGCAAAGGGCAGACAGTGGGTTTGAACTGCAACCCAGTGGTTACAGTTCACTGCTTTTCCTACAGAACCACAAAGAGCTTCTAAATAGTGAATCGCAAAAATGGTACAACAGGCATAGTTTTCACTTGTGAACATTTAGAGACATGAACATATTTTTGTCCTTTTTAGGTACTTTACGTATGAATTACAAAATAACACTGCTTGTTGTTAAGTGCCATCGAGTCAATTCTGACCCATAGCGACCCTGTATAGGGTTTTCAAGAAGCAGCTGGTGCTTTTGAACCACTGACCTTACAGTTTAAACAACTTTGCAGTTTGGTGCATTAGCCCACAGAGCCACACCAGGACTGGTACATACACTCATAATATCATCTCTGAATATTTGTCAGGAAAGATTTGTGTAGAAACTAATATATCGTCTATGTTAGTCACTTAAAGTGAGAGCTAAGGTGCTTTGACTCATGGGACTGAATGAACTTAGGTATGGGCTATAGTTCAGAATCTTTTCTCACTGATTTTTTATTTTAATGGGATACTGACCTGCACAAAAGTCTACAACTGCCACACCATTTTCTATCCTTTATCACTCTCTGGGTAGAGTGCTGTTTTGTTTTGTTTTTATAAGAATACTATGCAGTTGTCAACAGTTGGAACTCTTGGTGTGGCACCGTAGGATAAACACTGGACTGCAAACCACAAGGTTAGTGGTTCAAAACCACCAGCTGCTCCTTGGAAACCCTATACAGGGTCACTATGAGTCAGAACCAACTTGATGGCATTTAACTACGTGGTGCTTTGGGCTAATGTGCCAGACTGCAAAGCCATTTGAACTGCAAGGTTGGTGGTTCAAGCTCACCTGCTGCTCCTCGAAAACCCTATACAGGGTTGCTATGGGTTGGAACCAACTCGACAGCACTTCACAACAACTAGGCAGCTATGGTGTTGGAGGAAAATATTGAAAGTGCCATGGGCTGCCAAAAGAACCAATAGATTCATTTTGGAAGAAGTGCAGCCAGAGTGTTCCTTGGAGGCCAGGATGGCCAAACTTCGTCTCTCATACTTCGAACATATTGTCAGGAAGGACCAGTCGCTGGAGAAGGACATCATGTTTGGTAAGGTGGAGAGTCAGTGAAAAAGAAGAAGATCGCCAACGAGATGGATTGGCAAAGTGGCAGCCACAGTGGGCTCAAGCGTGGCAACAATTGTGAGGTTGGCCCTGCAGTATTTCCTTCTGCTATGCAAAAGGTTGCTATGAGTTGGTACTGATTCGATGGCACCTAAGAACAACAACTATGCAGTTGTCCAAGACTTCATTTTGCATGGATCCATTATCAACAGTCAAGGAAGCTTCGGTGTTGTTAGGTGTCATTGAGTCAGTACCGACTCATAACAACCTGATGCACAACAGAACAAAACATTGCCTGGTCCTACTATCAACCACACTATCACTTAGATTGAGCCCACTGCTGCTGCCACTGTGCCAAGCCATTTATTTCACTGGGGATCTTCCTGGTTTTCGTTGACCCCCATGTCTTTCTCCAATGACTGGCTCCTCCTGATAATATGTCCAAGTATGAGATACACTGTCTGGCCATTCTAAGAAGCATTCTGACTGTATTTCTTCCAATACAGATTTATTTGTTCTTCTGGCAGTCCGCGGTACTTTTAATATTCTTTTCCAACACTATAACTCGAATGCATCAGGAATGGGCATCTGAGGATAGCGCAGGACCAGGCAGTGTTTCATTCTGTTGTGCATAATGTTGCATTGAGTTGGAACCAATCAGCAGCACCTAACAACAACAAAAACATGTGATTCTTACATCATGTTACTGTTATGTATCATTGAGTTGGTTCTGACTCACAGTGAATCTGTTTAGTGTTTCCAAGAGTGGCTAGTGGGTTTGAACTGCTGACTTTGAGGTTAGCAGTCCAGTGTTTATCCTACAGGACCACACCAGGACTATTTGGTATCATGCTGCTGTTGTGCCATCGAATAGGTTCCAATTCATAGCGATTCTTACATAGGGTTTCTAAGGTGCAGCTGATAAGTTTGAATCACCAACCCTTCAGTGAAAACCAACCAACCTTGTGCTCCAGTGCATTATCTTGCAGTGATTTAAATTTCCAGTGTGGTTAGTCATTAAGCCAATATTTGTAAGGGATTTTCCCCATATAGTGCAGCAAATATACTCCAGCTTCATTTTAACTGGCTGAATGGTCAGTGATTTATGGAGTGCACAAGTCCTGGTATGGCATTGTGGACTAAGCACTGGACCGCAAGGTCAGTTTGAACCACAAGGTTGGTGGTTCAAACTCGCCAGCTGCTCCTTGGAAACCTTATACAGGGTCGCTATGAATCTGTACTGACTCAGTGGTACTTAACAACAACAATAACAAAGTGGTGGTGTGGATACCTCACATCAAACTTTAAAAGCAGTAGCTAAAATGTATTAGTCATTCATGTGGGTGATTCCATTGAATGACTGTGTTTGATTAGCACAGACTGTAAGGATCTATAATTGGTAAACCTCACTTGTACAAAACACAATGCAACATACCTTAGGAATGAACAATGACACCTGAGCCATGCTGACTGGTTTCCTACAATTTCTGTACCACACAGTAGTACAGCATCTAAAATAATGTCATAACCTAATTAAAGCAGCTGAGTATGCACATCCTTACTTCAATTTGCTTTACTGCCTGTTTAAAACAAAAACAAAAGCCAGCACCCAACTACAACAACCAAAAAGATGCAACAACAAAACAAAATATCAATGGTATTTTGACTCCTTCAGACAAACTTGGAATTTCAGTTACATGGTCTAAACAATGGTGTAATTCATCATTAGCTAATATTTGATCATGGTTTTCAACAATTGGCCAACTTCAGTTATTTGTGCATAATAAATCAGATGTAGCTAAAATGTGGCGCTTGAGTGACTTTCTCCAGCTGAATAGTTGTCCAATCAGTACCCAGGACCCGGCTCTCTTCTTTTCCCACTCATAGGAAGCACTTCAGTTGACTGCAGCTGAATGATCGAAACTCACTTTTCCCCTTTCCCTACGCCCTACCCTATACAGAGGAGCTCTGGTAGTGTAGTGGTTACGAATCGGGCTGTGAACCTCACGGTCAGCAGTTCGAAACTACCAGCTGTTCCATGGGAGAAAGATGAGGCTTTCTGCTCCTGTAAAGATCTATAGCCTTGGAAACCCTGTACAGGGTCGCTATGAGTCGGAACCAACTCCAAATAACAACAACCCTATACAGGGTAGCTATGAGTCAGAACTGATTCAACAGCACTTAACAACAATAATACAATGGGCTTAGATTCCAAATACAGGAGAAAAAAAATGCCAATAAATTAAAATTACAACAAAACTTAAATTTGACTAGGAACAATCTATATCATGTTGAGGATAATGCACATAATTAAATTCATGTGTTATTCTTGACATAGTGAACCTGGTGGTAGTGGTCACGTGCTGTGGAGTCGGTTCCTACTCAGAGCAACCCTGTATAGGTTTCTGATGCTATAAATCTTTATGCGAGCAGCAAGTGTCATCTTTGGCCAGTGGAGCTACTGGTAGATTCGAACTGCTGATCTTGCAGTTAGCAGCCCAGTTCATAATCCACTATGTTACCAAGACTCCTTAAGGAGCTCTGGTAGTGTAGTGGTTACGAGTCAGGCTGTTAACCTCAAGATCAGCAGTTCAAAATTACCAGCTGTTCCATGGGAGCAAGATGAGGCTTTCTGCTCCCGTAAAGACTTACAGCCTCAGACACCCTGTACAGGGTTGCTATGAGTCAGAACCGACTCCACAGCACATAACCACCACCAGGACTCCTTATACTAAACTTAGACACTTTCAAGCTAGTTCAAGTTTTATACATTGCATGTGACAAACATTTTTTTTTAATTACATGACTATTTGTGTTAAAGGACTGAAGTAAAGATAGAGCTGTTTTTCATTCATATTTTGAAAGAGAGGTGCAGTGTATTACTTAATCTAGCCTTTTGAGCCATAGTCTTCATTACTCCCACATGATGATTTGAGGGGACAGCAAAAATAAGGTTCAGAAGAGGACGTGGAATGAGGGATATCATTGCTGACATCAGATGGAGCTTGGCTAATTGCAGAGAATACCAGAAAGATGTTTACTTGTGCTTTATTGACTGTGCAAAAGCATTTGACTGTGTGGATCATACTGAGTAACATTGCAAAGAATGGGAATTCTATTATACTTAATTATGCTCCTGGAGTCCTGGCGTGGTGCTGTGAGTTAATGCACTGCACTGCAAAGTCTATTTCATCCACAAGGTTGGCAGCTCAAGCTCACCAGCCATTCCTGGGAAACCCTACACAGGGTCATTATGGATTGAAACCGACTCGATGGCACTTAACAACAACAGTTATGCTCATGAAGAGCCTGTACATAGACCAAGATCCAGTGGTTCAAACAGAACAAAGTTATACTGAATGGTTTAAAATCAGGAAAGCTGTGCTTCCTTTCTATATATTTATTCAATCTTTATACTGAGCAAAAAATTTTAAAAGCTGGACTGTAATAAGACAAGCACAGGACTAGGAAGTGAGGAAGACCCATTAACAACCTGCAATACACAGATGACAAAACTCTGTTTGCTGAAAGCACTGAGGACTGGAAGCACTTACTGATGAAGAAAAGCAAAGAATCCAGCCTTCACTATGAATTACAGCTCAATGTGAAGGAAACAAATACCCCCACAACTGGACCAATAAACATCAAGCTGAATGGAGAAAAGATTGAAATCGTCAAGGATGTCATTATACTTTGATCCACAGTCAACTCTCATGGAAGCTGTTGTTGTTGTTGTTGTTATGTGCCGTGGAGTCGGTTCCAACTCATAGCCACCTAGTACAGGGTTTCCAAGGCTGTACATCTTTACGGGAGCAGAAAGCTTCATCTTTCTCCAGTGGAACAGCTGGTAGTTTCGAACTGATGACCCTGAGGTTAGCAGCCCGATTTCTTAACCACTACGCTACCAAAAATCAAATGGCATATTGCATTGGACAAATCCACTGCAAAACTCCTCTTTAAAGTGTTTGCAGAGCAAAGATATCACTTGAAGGTTCAACTCATAGTATATTCAGTTTTCTCATGCATGCAAAAGCTGGACAATGAATAGGGAAGAGCAGCAAATAACTGATGTATTTAAACTATGGTGTTGAGGAAGAATATGGACTGCCAGAAAAAGAATTAAATCTGTCTTGGGAGAAGTGCAGCCAGATGTTCCTTGGAAATGCAGATGGTGAGACTGTGCCTCACATACTTTGGACATGGTATCAGGAGGGGCCGTTCTCTGGAGAAGGACATGCTCAGTAAAGTAGAGGATATTGAAAAAGAGAAAGACAACTAGAGGAATTGCCACATTGGCTACAATAGATTTAAAAAATAACCAATTGTGAGGATGGAGCATGACAAGAAAGTGCTTAGTTCTTTTGTGTATAGGGTCACTATGAGTCCAGAACTGATTTGACAGTATCCAACAACCACCACCACCCAACTGACTGCGCTACTGAAATAAAGGACTGAAATAAAGGTAGAGCTGTTTTTCATTCATATTTTGAAAGAGTGGTACAGTGTATTACTTAATCTAGCCTTTTGAGCCATAGTCTTCATTACTCCCACATGATGATTTGAGGGGACAGCAAATCTCAACTCCATCACTGTCTATATATTCAGGCCAATTTCTTAATAACCATCTAAGAATTTTCAACCTGCACATTAAGTTCTTTTCCCATTGCCTCTTCACCCTCTTTCATGAATTATCTTTATATTTCTTTCATCTGTAAAACCCATGTGGAGAAGCTGTGTCTACAGAACCGAGAAGGCTTCTCAGAACATTGCTTTGTTTCACAGTAATGAGCTTCCATGGGTTGCCTACTTACAAGGGGCTCCTTTGGTTATATATCTGCCATGTACGAGTCCTGGTATGGTGCTGTAGGATAAACACTAGATGGCTAATCACAAGGTCAACGATCCAAACCCACCAGCTGCTACTCAGAAACACTATACAGACTTAGTATGAGTCAGAACTGACTTCATGGCACTTAACAACAACATGACTTATGTAAGGGACACACTCATTGAATGAATATTCCCTGCTCCCATAAAAAGCTTATCAGTTGCTTACTCTGAAGTATTCCATTGGATATGTAGAGGGGGAGAAGTAATTTCCCTTCTCAGGGTAAACAAATCTTAGGGTTGCTGTCCCCTCCAGGTTAGGCTGCTATGCAATTGGAGCAAGTATCATTTGTTACTGTCCCATAGTGAGCTCTAGGTTTCCATTCACCAGTATTCAAAATTAAAGACACTGCCCTTAAATTAGTCTCTCTCACAACCCATTTTTAGTAAGGAGTCCTCAGGAAGTTGATGATACCAACCTACAGACTGAAGCAACTACCTTACAGTGTACCCCCTGGTTTCAGGTGTCTCATGGTTTCACCCATTCCCCCTCCTAGACTATCTTCTTGGTAACTAGTAGTCACAGAGGTACTTCCTGTTCTTCCATCAAGAATTTTCATTTCCTGGTCAGCCCAGAGACAAGTGATCTCTCAGCCACAACCAGACTAGGGCCTGGTTCAGTGTCACAATCAACCCAGAGATTTTTTTTTCCCCTGCCCTGGCAGGTATTACTGATCAAAAAAACCAAGGAATTCTATACCACACCCATTCCTTATCACTCTGTATTTCCATATTCACCCAGCCAGCCTCAGAAGGTAGAGTTACCATTGCAACATCTTATGAATGGAGGCCAGGATGGTGACAATTCATCTCTCACATTTCAGACATGTTATGGGGAGGAACCAGTCCCTGGAGAAGGACATCATGCTTGGACAAATGGACAGTCAGTGACAAAGAAGACCCCAATGAGATGGATTGGCACTGTGGCAACAGCAATGAGTTCAAACGTACCAATGGCTGTGAGATTAGCGCAGGACCTGGCAGTGTTTCATTCTGTTGTGCATAAGTTCACAATGAGTCAGAATCAGCTCAAAGGCACCTAACAACAACAACAAATGAATAGCTTTTGCCTTGGGTAACTGATTGCAACCTAACTGCTGTTTGAATCCATGGGTGTTTTATATCCCATCTAGAAACCAAAGGTTTCTCATTTTCCTGTTTTCCCCCTTTTCCCAAAATCTCATGGCTAGAAGGACCATATTAAATAATTCACAGCATTTCAGAAAGTCACACTAATGTGTCATGTTGACTGAAAGCAGGAGTGATATACTTGCTTCACTTTCCTGGAGAATGAAGCACACAGAAAATGTGGCAAATAATTAACCCAAGCCTTATTTCCTGAAAGACTGCAAGATGCCCACAAATTTTCTTTCCCAGAGTTCAAAATAGCATGCTGAGTGGGTGTAAGCACTTCAAGTGCAAAAGGGAATAAAAAAAAAGAGTAGCTAAGGAAAAGGAAATCATACACTCTTGCTCCTCTGTAAGAGAATTAAACGAGAGGCCTTTCAGGAGATATAAATTATTTGAACCTAATGGGCCTCATGAATCAAGACACAAATAGAGTCCTGATGATTAGCTATAGAGACCTCTCACCACTTTTCCTATGTGAAGACAAAATTTACAACCCATAGTTTTAATAAGAGCACAGTGTTCCACTCTGATGCAACCAGGTAACTAAGTCATAATAGTAAGACTCTTGCAAAAGAGGAAAAGGTTGAACATTCCTGGAGACTTATCCCCTCTTCCAGAGTGATCCTGCTCAGCAGTGCTGGAAAAACTTGAATATGACTGAGGATCAAGGGGAGCTTGCAAAAATGTAGAGTCTTGATTCTGTAGGTCTCAGTGGGGTCCAAGATTCTAAATTTTTAACAAGTCCCAGGTGATGCTGATGGGCTAGTCTAAGACCCAGATTTTGAGAAGCAAGGTTCAGTCAGAGGATAGAAATAAGAATCAACCAATTAAGCATCCTTGCTAGGTTCCTAACACTGGACTGATTTTTGTAAAAGTACATAACACGCACCCTGAGCACATATATTAAAAAGTATTTTTGAAAAGCAAATAAAAAAGTCCTATATGCTAAAATGTGTGGTAATGACCTAATGATCACAGAAGCTACAACAGGAAGCATTCAGTAGTCACACATGGCTTCCTGTCAGAGGTGGGATCAGAGGAGACCCTAGGTGGGGAAGGATGTGACTAGAGAAGGAATGTTGCTCTTGTGTACCATCGAGTCGATTAGGGCACGTGATGATCCGACACATGCTCCACAGGAATTTCTTGGCTGTAATTATGAATCAGGCTGCAAACCACAAGGTCAGCAGTTCAAACCTACCACTTGTTCCACGGAATAAAGATGAGGGTTTCTGTTCCCGTAAAGATTTACAGCCTCAGAACCCCTGTGCAGGGTCAATATGAGTCGCAACCAACTCCACACCACATAACCACCACCACCAATCTTTAAAGAGAGTCCTGGTGTGGTGCTATGGGTTAATGCGCCAGACTGCAGAGCTATTTGAACTGCAAGATCAGTGGTTCAAGCTCACCAGCTGCTCCTCGGAAAACCTATACAGGGTTGCTATGGGTCGGAATCGACTTGGCAGCACTTAACAACAACCATCTTTAAAGAGACCTCTGTAGCACTGTGGGTTATGCACTGGACTGCAAAGTCAGTTTGCATCTCAGGGTCAGCGGTTCAAGCTCATCAGCCACTCTTTGGAAACCCTATACAAGGTAGCTATGAGTCAAAATGGACTCGGTGACACTCAAGAACAAAAACAATCTTTATTGAAGTGGACTGCCAAGTTTTTTCTCCTGTGGACCCACTGGGTGGGTTTGAACTGCCAAACTTTCAGTTAGCCACACAGGCTTCACTATTGTACCACCAAGACTCCTAGGGAAGGGATGTAAAACCCACTGCCATGGAGAAAATTCCAACTCATTATCAATCCTCCAAGACAAAGTAAAGCTGCTAGCAGAAGCAGACCATCCCGTCTTTCTCCCTGGTGGATTGGAACTCTCCACCTTGTGGTTAGCATATGGGTGCCCTAACTACTGTGTAACCATTGTTCCTCAGAGAAGGAATAGGCATAAGACAAGGCAATTCTAGAAGGGAGACACCAAAGTTCCAAGACCAAAAACCTAAAGTGCACGTGCTTTGTGGCTATAGAACCTTTCCATCAGAACTCACTGGGATCAGAGAACTTTCAACCTTGCTTAAACTTTGTTGTTGCTGTTGTTGTTAGGTGTCATCAGTTCTGGCTCATAGTGACCCTATATACAACTGAGCAAAACTCTTCCTGGCCCTGTACTAGCCTCACTATCATTGCCATGTTTGAGCCCATTGTTGCAGCCACTATGTCAACCAACATTTGAGGGTCTTCCTCTTTTTAGCTGACCCTTCACCAGGCATGATGTCCTTCTCCAAGGACTGGTCTCCCTGATGTTCAAACTATGTGAAACAAAGTTTCATCATCCCTTCTTCTAAGGAACATCCAGGCTATACTTTCTCTAATGCAGACTTGTTTGTTCTTCTGGCAGTCCATGGTACATTCAGCATTCTTCCCCAACACAATAATTCAACGGCATCAATTCTCCTTCCTTCTTGCTTATTCTCTGTCCAGCTTTTGCATGTATATGAGGTGACTGATAATACCATGGGTCAGGCCCACTTTAGTGTTCAAGTTGGACACTTTAAAATATAAAAATCAAGCTTAATATTTTAAAGAGATCTTTTGTAGCTGATTTACCCAGTGAAATATGCTGTTTGATTTCATGACTGTTGTCTCCATAGCTATTAATTGTGGATCCAAGTTAATTGAAATCCTTAACAAGCCAACCTTTTCTGTTTATCATGATGTTGCTATTGGTCCAATGCTGCATGTTTTTGTTTTCTTTATGTTTATATTTCTTTATGTATAATCTACACTGACATTTGCAGTCCTTGATCTTCATAGGTAAATGCTTTAAGTCAAGTCCTCTTTGCTATCAGCAAGCAAGGTTTCATCATTTGCATATGCTAGTTTTTAATGAATCTTCCTCCGAACCTGATACCACTTTCTTCTTCATATAGCTCCGTTTCTCAGAGTATTCACGTACAGATTGACGAAGTATAGTGAAAGGGTATAACCCTTGCACCACTTTTCCTGCTTTTACACCAATCAGTAAAACCTTAATACTGCATGAACAACTTCCTCTTGACCTATGTATAGGTTCCACGTGAGCACAATTAAGTGTTCTGGAATTCCCATTATTTGAAATGTTTTCCATAATTTATTTTGATCCAAAGTGTCAAGTGCCTTTACATACTCGATAAAACACAGGTTAAAGATCTTTCTGGTATTTTCTGCTTTCAGCCATGATCCATCTGACATTAGTAATGTAAGGTTGGGAACTCTAGACTTGGGAATCTGTTTCCATTATGATTATAGCCAAGGAAACCCACTGGAATAATTCTACTCTGTGATACAGGAGACTGCCGGGGAGTCAGAATCAAAGGAACTGGCAACTAAAAACAACACAATACTATTGTAAATCAGTAAAGAAATAGTTGTTGTTAAGTGTCGTCTAGTCAGTTCCGACCCATAGTGACTCTGTATAGGGTTTCCAAGGAGCCGCTGGTGAGCTTGAACCACCGACCTTACCATTCAAACAGACTTTGCAGTCCAGCACATTAACTCCACAACACCACACCAAAAAAATGGTGGTTGTTGTTAGGTGCCATAGAGTTAGTACCGACTAATAGCAACCTTATGCCCAGCAGAATGAAAACACTGCCTGATCCTTGGCCAATCTCACAATTGTTGCCAAGCTTGAGCCCACTGATTTGCCACTGTGCCAATCCATCTTGCTGGGGGTCTTCTTCTTTTTCTCTGACCAAACATGATATACTTCTCCAGTAACTGGTCCCTTCTGGCAATATGTCCGAAGTATGAGAGACGAAGTTTGGCCATCCTAGCCTCCAAGGAGCACTCTGGCTGCACTTCTTCCAACACAGATCTGTTGGTTCTTTTGGCAGTCTATGGCACTTTCAATATTCTCCTCCAACACCATAACTCAAAAGCATCAATTCTTCTATGGTCTTCCTTACTCACTGTCCTCTTGCCTTATTCTTATGCAAACTTTTTCCGTTGGCAGTAGCAACAAGTGTTACTAATGATACATTTCTGTATATATACATTCATACATCATTCATACATATACATAAATATATTGGCCTTTTATGAACATAGGTTTTTAACTATTAACCATCTTAACAGCATTAAACTCTTAACTTTTCACTATAATAAAACTATCTTCTGTTATTTAGACTGTTTGAGTTTTACTTTTATTACAAAAATAAACACTTATTTCTCCTATAAAGTACTTTTTGATGGCACATTCCCACACAACACCCTCAGCACCAGCATTATTCTTCCTTTTCCTCCCACACTTGCTGACAATAGGAAGAAAACACATCTCGAAACAGAATGAAATTGTTAATGAATTTTGCCTTCGTTTATTTTTTTCAACTCCTTCCTTAGAAAGTTTTTCCTGTCAATCCACAATATTTTGGACATCATACACAATGGATTTACCAGAAAAAGAGTAGAGGATTACAGAGGCCAGTTTAAACATGAATTCTGTCTGTAAACAATTCTCTCTTTTTTCTGAAGGAAATTATATGAAGGGTTGAGGGTACCTACAAACTATAAAAGGGAAGGAAATCATTTGAAAGATAAATGGTACATTTTAATATTCCTAGGGTAAGTCAGCAATTGCTTCATAAAGTCTTAAAGCACTACCTACAAACCTCATCAAGGCGCTCTGGTAGCATAGTGGTTACGAATCGGCCTGTGAACCTCAAGGTCAGCAGTTCAAAACTACCAGCTCTTCCACGGGAGAAGGATTAGGCTCTCTGCTCCCATAAAGATGTATAGCCTCAGAAACCCTGTACAGGGTCGTTATGAGTCAGAACCGACTCCATGGCACATACTGACCACCACCACAAACCTCATTGCCTTACTGAAGTCCTGGTGTGGCACTATAGGATAAACACTGGACCACAGCTCAGTATGAATCTGCGGTTCAAACTCACCAGCTGCTCCTCAGAAACCCTATGTGTTGTTTGTTGGTAAGTGTTGTCAAGTCAAATCCAACTCATAGCAATCCTGTACAGGATTTCCAAGTAGCGACTGGTGAGTTTGAACCACTGACCTTGTGACTCAAGCTGACCTTGCAGTCCAGTGCTTTTGTTCAGTCCCTGTGAGCTAGAACCAACTTGACAGCACTTAATAAAAACAACAACAAACCTCGTTGGCTTATTGTAGGTATTAAGAAACTGACCCTCAGAATATTGACAAATATGCTTTATATCCACGTGACATGCTCTGTCTATGGGTTAGTCACAGTTACCATTCCTTCCAACACTTCCTGTTCCTACTAAGGAACTTGGAATTTAGGCAAAGAATTGTTGCAAACCCTCTGCAATTTCAAAATATCTAGGCTTGAACATCATAAGATACTTGTATCACTATGTTGTTGTTGTTGTTGTTAAGTGCCATCGAGTCGGGTCCGACCCATAGCGACCCTGTACAGGGTTTCCGAGGGTGTAAATCTTTACGGGAGTAG
>NW_006408531.1:4247254-4256104 GCF_000296735.1 Chrysochloris asiatica | reverse complement strand
TCATCTTTCTCCCGCGGAGCGGCTGGTAGTTTCGAACCGCTGACCTTAAGGTTCGCAGCCCGATTCGTAACCACTACGCTACCAGAGCTCCTTATAAACCATACCAAATTCATTGCTGTTCAGTCAGTTCTGACTCATAGGGACTCCATGCCGCAGAGTACTACGGCCCCATAGGCTTTCCAAAATGAGACTCTTTATGGGTGCAGATTGCCACATCTTGATCCAATAGAGCAGCTAGCTGGTGGTCTTAACCACAAACCTCTTGTTTAGCAGCTGAACGCATAACCACTACACAACCAGGGCTCCTGCATCACTATAGCTGTGTTAAATGTTGTTATTGTTGTTGTTAAGTGCCGACTCACAGTGACCCTGCATAGGGTTTCCAAAGGACAGCTGGTGGATTTGAACCATCAAGCTTGCAATCTAGTGCTTATCCTATAGTGTCACACTAAGGCCCTAATATTTAAGAGTTGGAATCTACTGAACAGCCACTCGGTTTTTTATTTTTATTTAAGATGCATGAATGCATTTTTTTAATGCTCTTCCTGTCCCTGCCAACTAACACACACACACACACACACACACACACACACACGTACATATCAATGACAAGAAGATATCAATTAATCGCTATACATGAATAACTGTCAAACAATAAATGCGAGCAGATATGCCCTACTACGCCTTTGTAGTTTGTTTTCTACAAATCTCTTCCACTTTCTATTCTGAACACTTTCAGGTGTCCTCCTCTAACTAGGTCATGGGAAGATACGTACTGCACACCCCATCTCCTGCCAAGACGAACAAGTACTCTTTTACCCTGGGCAGCCAAAAATGTATTATTCTCATTACTAAGAAAATTTACTTTATGAGAACCACAACAACAAAAATTGGGGACAATATAAAACTTAATTCAAAGAAATAAATCATTCTTTTAGTGAGGAGAAATATTTGGGAGACAGAGGTTTACTAAAACACAGGTAAAAAAATCTCTCCTCTGTGGAAAGTGTTATGACTAGCCCTAATATGTTCAAATGCAAGGAATTGTGACATATAAAATATAACAAGATATGGTCTGCTTTCAGATTTCCAAAGCAATTTCTATTTGAACCAAATTGGCTCTTCTGAAGACAATTCATCACTGCATATGACACCCAGAAGCTCATACTCTCTTTCTCCTAGCTCTCTCTGGTTAAGTTATAATATACCTTTTGGCTAGTTAACAAGCCGTGGCCTTGGCTTTTTCCTTTCTCAGTATCTTAATTATAATTGTTAGAGTTTATGGACTTCTGGTGCTGGTGTGGCACTGTGAGTTAATACGCTGATTTGCAAAGTCAGTTTGAACTGCAAGGTCGGCGGTTCAAGCTCACCAGCCGCTCCTCAGAAACCTTATGGATCAGAAGTGACTCGACAGCACTTAACAACAACAAGAACACTTAACAACAACATGGACTATTGGTGTGGCGCCATAGGTTCAGCACTGAGCTGCCAGCCGCAAGGTTGCTCCTCAGAAATTCTATATGCTATGAGTCAGAACTGATTCAATGGAACAACAACGTGTCTAATGCTTTTAGAATAACTAACAGATACTACCAAAAGTTACAAGAATTATATTTGCAACAGCACACATTCCTAACCGCAACCTGGCACCATGGTAGAAATAAAGTTCAGTTCAGAAACGTTTCCCGAGCCAGAGCGTATGTCCTCACTAACCGGGCTGCCAGTCCTAGAGCACATGAAGGTCTATGCAATGTTCCCAGAGGAAGCTGTTCAACTCGCTGGGTCGGTTCCCCCGAGCCCTGCCAAGGAGGCCGTTCAGAGTGACAGCAGGTCTGGCAGCGACGGTGTCTCCCCCCAGGCACAGAACCTCTCCCCTGGATGACAAGCTGTGTGCGATCCCATCTTCAGCAGACACCAAAACAAAGCTACACAGCAGAGCAGCTGGGGGCAGACACTTGTGGCTGACACAAAGGCCAGCTCCCTCTGCCACAGGATGGGTAGGAAGGTCTGACAATCACTCAGGCTGTGGAAATGTATACTACAAGACAGGACATCCCTCCTGGCAGTCGGGGTGAGTGAAGGCCAGACCACAGCCACAACAGCCTGGGTTGAAGACTGCCTGAGCCACACTTCAAAGCCAGAGGCCCTGGGAGGATGGCAGGCAGTCAAAGGCTCAGAAGCCCCGCAGGGGAGTGTGTTGCCTCAGGACAATAGAAAACTGGGACAGGGTAGAGTCTGAATTCCAAGCACTGGGGAGGTCTCCTCAGAGATTTTACCCTCTCCTGTCAAGGCTGTGATTTAATTGTCTTTGAAGGAAAAAAAAAAAAAAAAGAATATATATTCTCAAACCTACTGTCTGCAAAGGCAGACACCACAATGGAAACTGAAGTGCTCTGGACCTTCTCAGACCACAGCCACTGTCTCAAACAATACAGCTAAGTGAGGTGTGACGTTCTCCTGTTCATCTTAATAGAGCATTAAATCGAAGGAGTAATTAAGATCATTTAAATGCAACATTACTATTCCATTGCTAATATCCTCCCAGATATTTCCCATCAATTCGGCTTAATTAGAATAGCATCACACATTAATTATAACCTGACAGTTTTATTTATTTGACAGGGCCCTGCATTTAGTCCCATCTTAGGTAACAAGGACTTAAGGTGAGGCATCAGATGTTCAGTCAGCTCTTGGATGAGGAGGTTCAACCCAGAGGTTTACCCACTTGCTCTAAATAATCGGAGCTAGTTTGGGAATGATTCTATCCCTCTTCCTTTTATTTTTCAGAGCTACTGGGTGGTAGAAATGATTAATGTACTAAGCTGCTAACTAAAAAGTTGGAGGCTCAAGTTCACCCAGAGGTAGCTCTGAAGAAAGTCCTGGCAATCTACTTCCCAATGATCAGCCATAGACATACCTATGGAACACGGTTTGACTCTGACATACATGAGGTCACCATGAGACAGAATCAATGAAAACAGCAAGAGACTTGGATTTTTGGGGTTTATATTACAAATTTGTACATAAAACTAAACAGAAACAGCTAAGGGGGAAGGGGGGCATTCTGAGAGTCAAGAAAAAGCCATCTCCCTCTCCTCCATGTTACCCCTCCCAGATTCCTAAGGACCAGGATGCAGTGTGGTAAAGGCCTTTCAGGGGAAGCAAGCCTCAAGCAGAAACATGGCCCACGTACGCCACTGACAGGACTGGATTCCATCCTGAGAAGACAAGCTACATAAATTCTCATTAGACTAGATAGGGGCTTGTTAGTTTTCCTTTCAGAGGAAATGAATATGAGTTGAGGTCACTCAACATTAATCCACACTGTATGTCAGGCTTATACTTCTAGTAGCACATGCTCCATTAAGCCAGCAGTTTGTAAGAGCCCAGCGTGTCATCCATAATGGCATGCTGGGGTGGAATAACTTCTAACTCTCTGCTAATCCAGTGTGGGGATGCCAAGGTACAGAGTTTTACTTGATTGCATAAAATGTAGTTATTTTCAGCTTCTGAATCATCATTCTGGCTCTTTTTACCAGTCCTAAAGCCTATTACAATCTCTTAAAAATAATTTTTCTATTAAATCTTCACTTATTTTTAATTTTTAGCATAAGCACTTAAGTTAATCCCTCTGTGCCTTCAAAAGATTCTACTAAGAAATAGGAGTTTTAAAAACAACCCAAAAACCTGGACCAACAAGAGTTTTATAAGTCACTTTCATTTTTAAATGGTTACTACAGATTTGACAGTGGACATTCCTACACTTCATTCAGTTTATCTTCAAACTCTTTATAAAAACCCTAGACAATTAACACTTAGCAGGACTTCAGTGCCTGAGGACACAAATAATTTTGTTTTGGTCACACTTGGGAGAAAAAACACATTTGAAGAGAAACATTAAATAATGGAAATGCAAAGCTCCTAACTGATATAGGGACAACCTTGACTATTCCTGTAATCATTCCACTGGGATTTGTGCTGGATAGTATAAAAACAGGATGCTTTGACTGTTGTCGTTCATTATATAAGATTACCAAGACAGTACAAGATTCCAAAATATATGAAAAGTAGAAATCTATGTGAAGCTTGCTAATATTTTAAAAAGTCAAATGAAAGTTTTATTCATGTTGGACATTTTTGCTTGATGTGTGAAGACCTCAGGAAACAGGCTTCTTATCTTTATGAATGTTGTGTTGTTTGTTGCTGTATACAGTTGAGTCAGTTCTGACTCATAGCCGCCTTATATAGGGCTTCCGAGGAGTGGTTGCTGAATTTGAACCGCCAACCTTGCAATTCAAACCAACTTTAAGGTACAGTGCTTATCCTACAGCGCCACACCAGAACTCCTATGAATGTCAAAGGAGGGGGGAAAACAGATATAGTACCTAATAGGCAAGTGCAGAGAAGTTAAGTTTAGAGAAGAGACTTCACTGCTAAAAACTTTGTATTTAAGAAATTAGCATGGACTAATTCGTGGTAGTCTCAGAAGAAATACAGCTAGAATGTTCTTTGGAAGTGAGGATGGTGAGTCCGTTTACTTCCCTCAAGGAGTGTCTTTAGACAAACTTCAACTTGGCTTTTTTTCAGACACTCCATGAGAAAAAAACCAGTTGCTGAAAAAGAGCATTGTATGTTAATAGAGTGTCAGTAAAATCAGAACCGTCCTCAATGAGACAGACTGGGCAAACAGCCACAACAATGGGCTCAGCTACACCAACCATCATGAAGACAGGTTGTTGTATACAAGGTCACCACCAATCCCGGTCAACTTGACAGCACCTAACAATAACAACTACATACCTGTTCCATTTCACTAGGAGCTACTGCAATTGCCTAAGGATCCCAATAACAAACTTTTTCTAATGTTAACTCCAGTGAAGTGTCAATAACTACTATCACCAGTGATTGTTGTTACTGTTAAGTGTCAAGGAATCAGTTCTGACTCACAGAGCGCCTGTATCAGGTTTCCCAGGAGCAGCTGGTGGAGTTGAACTGCTGACCTTGTGTTTAGCAGTCCAGTGCTTATGCTACAGCATCATACCAGGACTACATGATTTTTCACTCTTTTCTGCGTAAGTAAACCAAACCATACATATCATCTGCATATCCGGAACCAAACATTCTCATTTCTGGATGGAGAATGAACGGTGGTTTGGAGAGGAACTGTGTCTGAGAAACAAATGCAGCTAAGCCTCCTAGTTTACGTCTAAAATTCTTGAAAATGTCACTCAGAAACTTGCACCTACTGCCATGATTCCATGGATAGGTGGGTGGGTCTCCATTTGAACCAAGTGAAAGCATCATTTCAGCCCCATGTCTCTGAAGGGAAATAAGGGGTTTCATTTCTCTTCTGAAATCCTACATGCAATCAATAAGGTTAAAGGCTTCACTTTTTCGTCAGACTATGAATATCTTTCTACGATCTTCCCACTTAGAAATGTCTGTATCGAGTGCAATAAAATTTTGCTTCCCATCTCATGATCTATAATTTGCCATTTCTGCTATCTACTAGGCTACTCAGCAAACATCTCTCAACTACCTATGCCAAACACCAGGCCTTGTGCTACACTAGAAGCTGCACAAACAGGTTCCCTACTCTCAAGAAAGGTCTGAGAGTGAAGACATTTGCAAGGGAGCTTATGTACTCAGCAGAATCATGTCCAGTAGATAAGGAGAGAAACAAGTCTGAGATGAAATTAGCATATTTGGTTTTAGGATTAACTCTGAGGTGCCTTCAAAACATACAGGTAGGCAGTATGATAATTGATAGCCAAGTGGGTACTTGACAGCCAGGAGGTATAAACGAAGTGAAAATCCAGTTTGGGAGACTTTTAACCACTAGCTTCTATAGAAAGCTGTTCAGCAAGCACACGATGGAGCGCAAAATACCCTAAAAGCTGAACTCTGGAGAAAGTCACAAAGACTGGGCAGTGTATGAAGATGCTGGGAAGAGAGGCAAGGGTCTACAGCATCTCAGAATCAGGAAGAAAAACAAGTCAAATGATTAACCAGATTCAAATGCAAATCCAGTGCTAAATCAAAGAAGTCCAAGACAAACAATTCCACTGAATTTCAAAATAAAGAGTTTACTGATTTTTCTTACTAACACTGGTAGTCAAACTGGTGCAGTGTAACTAGGTGAGGCACATGATTTTTTTGGAGTCAGCTTGACCATGTAAAGAGAGGAGAAACAGCACTGTAGTTAGAAAAGCTGGCAAGATTCTTCATTTTCTTATCTGCTTGTTTTCAAGAAGAAAGGGATTTGAACATTTATATTTTCCAATTTCAAAGATTTGTAATAGCTATGCCCCTTTAAAAATGTTAAAGAGAGAGAAGAAATACCCTAACAAGATTTTACTGGATTAAATTTTGACCACAGTGAAGAGGCATAATTATGATTTGATTGTATTAAAGTAAAATTACAATTTCTCAACAATTAACCAGCCACTAATATTGATTTATCGACCTTAGGAGCTTTTAAATGAAAGAACGTGTTGGTCTGCTGTAAAAGAAATCACACAAACCTATGGTGGATTGTTAAACATACAATTACCAAAAATGTAAAAATAAAAACAACCTGCCATCAATTCAATTCTGAGTCATAGCAACACTGTACAGGGTTTTTGAAGCATTCAGTCTTAAAGGGGAGCATGACGGTTCATTTTTCTCCTGCGGAGCAGTTGGTGGATTTGAACAGTTGACTTTGAGGTTGTAAGTCCAGTGCTTACCCTAAGGCACCATCAGAGCTCCTTAACATTCCCAAAAGGCAGAGGCAAAACAGGAATTTTATGCTGATGAAAATTTTCTTTCAAAGATTTCCTTTTAAGACAGATTTAAAACCCAACCTCCTTTGAGAAATGGCAAGCCATATTTAATTTGTGTAGAATGCAGTAAATTACTTATAATAAGGACAGTGTACAAACAACCCCACTTTAGAATCTTTAAAATATTTATTTAGCCACCTTGATAGACTTCTTAGTGCCCTCCTCACCCCCCAAAATAAGCCCACTGCTACCAAGTCGGATTCATAGTGATGCCATTGTTGTTGGTAAGTAGTGTGGAGTCGGTTCTGACTCCTAGCGACCCTGCACAGGGTTTCCGAGGCTGTAAATCTTTACGGGAGCAAAATGCCTCATCTTTCTCTCGCTGAACCACCAATAGTTTTAAACTGCTGACCTTGAGTTTGGCAGCCCAACTTAGAACCACTTCTCCACCAGACATAAAATTGCCCCATGGGGTTTCCAAGGCTGAAAATCTTTACGGAGGCAGACAGTCACATGGTTCTCTTGCTTTTAAGTTCAAACTGCTGGTCTCTCAGTTGACAGCCAAGCGCTTAACCAGTGCAGTATCAGGGCTCCTGGAATTTCTAAACCTGTTCTTGACCCTGTATAGGTGAGAATTCCAAACTAATTTATGAAGAGGTATCCTGAAGAATCCCTTGACATCTCCCTCTGACAGCACCCAATGACCGTCCTGTTCTATCTGAGGTCAAGCCTCACAGACCACCTCACCCTGGAAACTGATCCATGACCAGCCACCATCCCCACTGAGAATACACAAGAAGCTGTATCAACTAAAAATGTTCATATTACAGGGTGGCAGTTTGTGCCATATGATTATAACTATACGGCAATAATGAAATAATTACAACTAATTATTCATGTAATAAAAATTTCAGAACAAAAACTACTTTGTAGAACTTAGCAAATTGTTGCAAAATGGGTTTCTAGGAAATAGAAAAATAACTGAGGTTCCTTCACACTGTCTTTACAAGTTCAATTTATAGCTTTCCAACTGACTTTGCTTTTATGCTTTAAATAAAAGATTATGAAACACATGTGTGTGTGTGTGTGTGCTCCCGCGTGTGCGCACATGCATATGGGGTCCTGGTATGGTGCTGTGGGCTAATGCACCAGTCTGCAAAATTGTTTGAACTGCCAAGGTCAGTGGTTAAAGCTTACCAGCTGTTCCTTGGAAACCCTATACCAGGTTCTTATGGGTCAGAATTGACTCAATGGCACTTACAATAATATATATATATGAAGAGAGAGAGACAGAGAGAGTCCTGGCGCTGTGGGTTAATGAACCAGACTGCAAAGCCATTTGAACTGCAAAGTTGGCAGTTCATATAACATATATATATATGTTATGAATCAGGCTGCTAACCTCAAGGTCTACAGTTTGAAACTACCAGAGATTCAATGGGAGAAAAATGGTCACTGAGTTGGAACCAACTCCATGACACACTACCAGCACCACCAGAGAGAGCCAGAGAGAGAAAGTCTTGTTGTGGTACTGCAGGATAATGCACTGGACCACAAGGTCAGTTTGAACAACAAGGTCAGCAGTTCAAACCCACCAGTCACTTCTTGGAAATCCTAAACAAGGTTGTTATGAGTCGGAACCAACTCGACAACACTTAACAACAACAGTATATATGTATATATACCCACACACATATTTATGTTGTTAAATATCATTGAATCAGTTCTGGCTCACGGAGATCCTATGCATGGCTTCCAAGGAGCAGTGCGTGTGTTTAAACTGCTGGGGGTGCAGTTATTACAACAGTGCTTGTCATACAGCGCCACAACCAAGTAGAAGCAACTTTAGTAGCCCCTCCCCCCAAAAAAACCTAATAAATAAATAAATCATACCTAGTAATGGTATGTGGAAGGGTGTGCAATGGTTATGAACAGAAAACTCCAGGGAAGAAAAGATGTGGTAATCTATTCCTACAAGGATTACAACTCAGAAAACTCTATGGGGCGATTTTACTCTGTCCTACAGGTACAGGGTTGCTATGGGTCGGATCCGACTCGATGGCACTTAACAACAACAACAACAACA
>NW_006408531.1:4241586-4243058 GCF_000296735.1 Chrysochloris asiatica | reverse complement strand
TGAAGCTGTCAAAGACTTCATTTTACTTAAATCCACTATCAACACTCATGGAAGCAGAGTCAAGAAATCAAACAATGCATTGCATTAGACAAAGCTGCTGCACAAGACCTCTTTAAGGTGTTCAACACTAAAGATGTCAGTTTGTCGACTAAGGTGTGCCTAACCCAAGTCATGGTATTTTCAATAGCTTCAGAAGGGACCAATCCCTGGAGAAGGACATCATGTTTGGTAAAGTGGAGGGTTAGCAAAAAAAAAGAGGAAGACCCAATGAGATGGATTGGCACAGTGGCAGCAGCAATGGGCTCAAGCTTAACATTGATTGTGAGGATGTTGCAGGACCGGGCACTCTTTTCGCTCTGTTGTGCATACAGTCACTATGGGGCAGAATCAATTTGATGGCACCTAACAATAACAACAAATGAGTCAGAACAGGCTCAATGGTACTTAATTACAATAAGAAAATAGGCCTCCTAAAAACCACCGTGACTTCTTGAAAACCAAATCCCTTTTGAATGATTCCAGGTATTCAATAGGCTGCCATTTTGATAATCTAAGAATCTGGGTACTATAAGGAACCCTGGAATTTAAATGATGTTTTCTTTTATATTCCTAATTGTTTATTACATTGAGATGTGGCATGGTAGGCAATAATGCTATCAAAAGCATTATAGAAAAATACTATGAAAGAGATAAAAATCCAAATTTCACTAAAAATGAACCAAAAAGAGACATTTGAGTTATGCCACTAATGTGTGAGGATCTCAAAGGATTCAACTGACAGGGGCAGAAATAGAAAGACTTATAAGGAATAGTGCTACCATGACTGTTCTCTTTTACTTGATTCAAAATCCTTGCATAATTAATATAGCAATACTTAATAAATGCATATGAACCTACCACCTCTTCTCTCTTGCAATTTAATTAGGTGATTGACTTCAGGCATACTATAAATTATAATGACAATTTAATTACTTTTTTAATGTGCACACTTAAAAGATTTATAAACAGGAACAGAACAGCCCAGGACCTTGAAAAGAGGCACCCTGAATGAAATGAAGCACAACCCGGGATGATGACAGAGACAGACGATTTCTAGAAGATAGAGTTGAACCAGAAGGGATTTAGCATGCTGCAGTAAACAAATGTTCTACTGCCTCATGAGGAATTATGAACAACCTATGCAGGCTTCTTTATAACCTGAACTGCCATTACAAGGAAGGAGCTAGACCTCCCATGTTTTTGAAGCCCGTTTTGCCTCTGAGTCTTCCCAGGAAGGAGTCCTCTTACAATGAGAAGGCACAGACTTTTGCGAGACACAGATCTGGGTTCAAATCCTTCCTCTGCCATTTGCGAGCTGTGTGATATTGACAAAGTTAACCTCCTTGGGCTTCAATTTCCTCATCTGTCAAAAACTGAAGACAATATCTATTTGCAGGACTATTGTGGAAATTAAATTAGATAAGCAGACTAAC
>NW_006408531.1:4229511-4241486 GCF_000296735.1 Chrysochloris asiatica | reverse complement strand
AACAACAACAACAACAACAACAGGGTATATTTGAGTTTGAGTTGACCCCATGGCACCCAATAGCAGCAATATATTTGGTGACACATTTCAGCCCATTCCTGACTTCCTGTCAAGAGAGGGGTGAACTTGCCTTCTAGTTGACAAGCCTTCGCTTTGTGGCTTCTTCACATAGCGACACACATATATACCCAAAGCACGATCTAATTTCTTGGTAATTTGTGGCAGAGAGTTTGAGCAACCCAGACCTTTTTTAGGCTGCTCTGATTTCCATAAAGAAGAAGCTTAAATTGGGGGTTCACAACTGAAAAAACAGCAAGAAAAAAAGGTTTGATATAGTAATGGATTTTGAAACAAATGTCAAAGGAAATCATACAACCAACATCTACTGAGTTCTTGTGTTCCAGGCATTGTTTTAGGTGATTTGCGTGTATTTTCTCATTTACTCATTTATGAAATAGGTACTATCACGATCCCCTTTACAGAGGACTTGAGGCCCCACAAGCTTAAGGAACCTGTTATGGTCTCACAGTTAAGTATTAAATTGGGTTTTTGAATCCTAAGTCTGACTCCAAATCAATGTTCCTAAAAGTATACACATCATTACTATAAGTACTCTGCAGTAACCTGCATCCAAGTTTCCACTGACCACTGTCCAACTAGTTTAATATATTGAACCTTTCCTGATTACTCACTTTCTGAGCTAGTATGGCAGAGCCACATGGCAGGAGTTTCCGGTCAGTTAACCAAGTCCTTGTACAACAACGATGGAATGCTTTCTTTCACACTTAGAATGAAGGTCATTGCTCTAAATCTGGCAACAAAATCAAAATCTTTCTTATACAACTCAAGAGTATTCTTTAACCAGATCAGTGTCCTAATTTACTTTGGCACTGGAAAGTGTTTATTTAAAGTAAAAACTAAAATTGATGCAATAGGAGGCCTTTCTAATGCCCATGTTCCATGTGATTAACTTTGGGTGGCATGCCATGCTTGCTTTCTCTAGAAAACACAATATTTCTTTATTCTTAAATAAAAGCCACAAATTTTCATAAAGAAGCAAAACTTCGCTGCATGATAGTCTTTTAAATTTTGCTTTAACTTCATTATTGGGGAATGTCTTTATTTAATTTTCTATCAAAAGCAGGATTATGCTTTTCCCCATAAAATATTCATGATGAATTTGTTTCCCCTCACTTATTCAATTATTTATTCAACTAACAAAAATTCTATGCCCCACCCCCATAAGTCATGTTTCTTGTTCCCATAGAGCTGTGGGGTTAAAAAAAAAAAAAACACCGGATTGGTACTATGAAGATCCCATTAAAAAAACAACAATAATAAAGACATGCTATGTAGGCAGAAAGCTAAATAATAGTATTCAAGGAAGACACTTTGGTTCACCAACAGTCAGTCAGATATTTCACTGCACCCTGAATCCAATTTGAAAACCAGCAGTGCACATATTCTAGAAACTTTCCAAAAGAAGAAACTGACAGATCCATTCTCTATTCAAGCTTGTGCATTATCCATTTGTGCAATTTGACAAATTTAGAGAAAACTGGAGGGAAAACACCCCACAGGATTACCAGAAATGGAAGCCTTTAGGTAGCATTCTTTTCCAGTGTATCTTTCCAGGACTAATCAACATTCCTAACTTGGATGAATATTTTATTTGGTAAAACATTTCTGTTCGTATCTTTTCATTCATTTAACCTCCTGTATATTTAACTGCTTATAGTTACGGTGCTTAGCAGCTGACCGAATGGTTGGAGGTTCATATTCACCCAATGTTACCTTAGAACTAAGGCCTGATGAGTGCCTTCAGAAAAAGCAGCTATTGAAAACCCTATAGAAGCACAGTTCAATTCTGACATGCATATGTTTACCAGCAGTCAGTTAACTTAAAGGGAAGCGGTTTCTGTGTAACACATCTTTTCTCTTAGTCTTTCTAGATGCAGTTATTTTTTTTACCAACTTTCTTCAGATAGTCTCCCAATCCAAAGACTAAGGTGTTCTTTTCCTCTCTCAACACACTTAGTACATTTGGATAAAATTATACATAACAGCATGTCCAAATTCAATTCAAGAAGATTGCCCGAAGTCTATCTTTTCACATCAGAGAAGGAAACCACAGCCGGTCCAGCTTGTCTGCCCTGGGAGTCTGAGAATTTAGGGTGGGAGGGCAGAGCCTTCCAGTCAATTCCAACTCACAGAGGCCCTCTAGACAGAGCAGAACCATAGAGTTTCCAAGGCTGTAAATCTTTATGGATTCAGACTGCCGCATCCTTCCAGAAAGCAGCTTGTGAGTTCAAACCCACGACCTTTCACAGTTAAAAGCTGAGTGCTTTAATCACTGTGCCACCAGAGCTCCTACTAGTGGCCTAGCAGGAGTTTCCTTGTGGTTTTGGTAAGGAAATACCTTGAAACCGTTTCAGGCTGTGGTATTACACCTGTTCATTTAGTCTCCCAAAGCCGTTCCTAACTTAAACTTACTCATGTTCCAAAGTTTGCTTTTAACTCTATTCTTTGAAATTTGGAATGTGCCTCTTTGGAACCAGTGCTACAAGCAATGGTTGGCTTTTCAGGCTATCTTTCAAAAGTCTGTATAACCCAATTTAGAATTGGCCTAAGGAAATGTACAACAGAGTACAATAGAGTCTACCTACCAGATTGGCATGTGGACTCCTGGTGTGGTGCTGTGGGCTAATGCGTCAGACTGCAAACTCATTTGAACTGCAAGGTCAGTGGTTCAAGCTCACCAGCTTCTCTTTGGAAATCCTATATAGGGTCTCTATGGGTTGGAATCGACTCAACGGCACTTCACAACAACATATTAGCATAGTTTTTATTTGAAACCTAGTCAAAGTGAGGACTTTCATCCAAAAGATAGGAAATTGCACTTTACTTTTCCTACATGAGCCTAGTACTCCCAGAAGTAAATAATGAAGGTGGACTCGAAAGGAACATTTTCTACGGGCAGAATAATGAGTCATGGGCTTCAATAGAAGAATCTCAGCAGCTGTAAACAGTGGTGGACAAGTAGCAACAGTGATGGCAGAAGGGTAGGAAGAGAAGAGAGGGCAAAGAAATGAGTAAATCATAAACCAGGACGGTCTTAGAAAAGGGAATATCCTAGAGTTGAGGGCAATGGGAAGAGCAAGAGGATTCCTGCCACCAGCCCGCAAGGGAAATCCCCAGTAAGGGTGCCATTCACACTCTGTTACCCACTACAGGTACTCACTCTTTAGAAATGTAACCATCCCAGTCCTCATGTACTTTGGTTTTACAAATCCAATTTTGTATTGTCAATGACGATCTTGGTTAGGCTGGTTGATGTACAAAGCTCCTCAGATTTAGTGTCAGTCTGCAGGTGATTTTACACTCCCTACCCCAGGAAGTCTTGGCATTGGGGTCTTGGTGTAGGGCTGGAGCAGTAACTGTAAGGTCAACAGTGCGATTACCCCCCACCTCACCTCCGTTCCTTGGAAACCCTATATAGGGTTGCTATGAGTCGGAATCTACTTGACAGCATTTAATAACACCCCAGGGACATTGGGCAATATCTAGGGATATTTTTGGTTGTCACAACTTAAGGGAATGCAAAGTGGTTATCCAGTCAGTAGAAGCCAGACATGTGGCTAAACCTCATACAGGACAACCCCGATACAAACAATTATCCAGTCCCAAACATCAGTAATGCCCAAGATGAGAAATCCTATAGCACCTTCTCCGTGCCTTGTGAACTTTTTGGAGCATTGTTACCTTGCTCATGATATGCTCAAGCAAATGATCACAACCTAAGCCCTATATACTACTACATGCTCAATCAGAGAAATTCTACAGCCAACCAGCAACTTTCTTTGGAATTGCAAAATGTGATATTTGTGTTTTACGCGAAGATAAACTCAAATAAAGTCTTGGAAACTCAAGACAGCCAGCCTTTGTGAGGATGGCAGAAAGGGTACAGCATTAACTTGGTATGAACTGGATCAAAGGCACTTGCCTAAAGCAGGGCACTGTGCATCCCCTTATCCCCACCCCCACCCCAGTGTGAATGTAAACCCTGCCACAGATGCCACATCCTGCTGCTTTAACATTTCTATAAACAGCAGCTGTATTCCTCCCCCAGTATCAAATGACAACCCAAGAGCATCAACAGGTTTCTGAAACTGCTCAGTTAACCAGTACTAAAGCCATGGCCTCCCCCATGAAAAGCCCTATGGGGCTGCCTGTGTGAAAACAAGAAATGCAGGACTCCTAGTGAGGGGACAGATTCCAGGTCCTCTCAGGATCACAGGCTCCATGACCTGGGCAAAGGCTTCACCTCTTTCTGGCCATCTCTTTCCTTAACTAAAAAGAGAAAGTTTGACTTCCTCATCTCCAACATCCTGTTCTATTCTCACCGCCATGATTGTTTTCTTCCCAAATGGTAAAGAGACAGGGGCTGCCAGGGACGAGGAGTAGGGGAAGCATTGTAAAGCCCTCTACAGGAAGGCTTCCAATTGTGCTGGCTGACTGTACACTATCACAGCCGAACCAGCCAGGCAGCAAGCAATTACAGAAGAGAAACTTCTTTGCACAAAGACGAAGGATGGCTCCAAGCTTGAGAGACCCATTCTCCGTTTAGCTCCAGGCTGTAACAAAAATAATGACTCTAAGAAATCAAGGAACAATCTTCATGTGTGCTCAGCAGGGAAGGGACTAATCATTACAAACTGACCTCTTTAGCCACAGCCTCCTGCACAGATAGCCATCACTTTTCCTAGCACTATCTTCTCATTAGGAAGGAAAGCAGAAGAGTACAGTATGGTGCTATGTCTTTGTAATAAAAATAGAAAGTAAAACAAAAGAGGAGGGCAACAACCATGCAGATTTCAAGAGCCTTTAGTTGTAATGTGCAAATGCTTCATGTACATATAATCATTTGCTAGACACTCAAATTAGTCCTGGGGAACTTCCCTGCAATCCTGAATGATCTACTGAAGGGATAGTTTTCATTCATCACTCTACTATTAGAATAGATTCTGGTTTCCTGAGATGCCCCACTGAGTTTTTCATACTGAGCTTCTTTTCAAATGTCTAATATAGGGTAATAGGTTCTAAAAAGTATGAAGTATAGAAAATTCTATTTTTTATCCTCATGATGTTTTCAGTCTAAGTATAAACATTTACTGAAAAAAATACAAAACTCAAAATTACAAAAAAGACTGGGCTTACTGATCAGAAAGAGACTGGAGGAACCCAAGTCTGTGGTGCTCGGCTACCCTTCAGGTCTGGAATGGAACTCACCCTTATCCCAATTTTCAGCCAAGCGGTAGATGGTACATAGAGAGAAGAACACCACTAAGAAGGTATGCTCACCATGGAATGGGCAATCATTCCAAGTCAAAAGGGCAAGATCTACCTAGGGACAAAGTTCAGAAGGATTGGGAAGGAGGGTAGAAGGGAAATAAGAACCCCAGGGAGGAAGGAGAATAACTCTGGTTACACGGAGGGGAAAGCAATCACTGAGATGAAACAAAGTGTAGGATTTATTGAGTGTAACGCTAATGATCTGTTCTGTAAACCTTCACTCAATTCACAAAACAAGTTTCAAAAAATACACCATTATGGGGGTATTTCTAAGAAGTGACAGTATTAAAGACTCATTTTCTGCCATTTCAACATTTTACAATTTCCCAGGGTTAGGTTTTCCCAGCTGATGTGCAAAATTTTCCTATGTGTTTGAAATTTGAGATTTTCTGATTAAACATGCTTGTTTGCTGCTTTATTTTTCAGGAGGAGCGGGTAATTTTGAAAACACCTGCATGTGTACTTGAGAGTACTTGACAAACATAATCTCATTACTTTTTAACCACATCCTGGTGAGGGAGAAACGGTGTCTACTAGCATCCCATTTCACTAAGAAACAGCAAAGGATTAAAAAATTCGAACTTTATATTCCTGCCCTCACCCAGTTCTACTATAGTAATCATGAATCTCCCCCAAATCACTCTCAAAGAAAAGAGTGAAAAAGAATTCCCTTGGACTCCTGTCTGTACTATGGAGAGATGAAGACACAATATACAGTTAAGTTTACAGTTAAGAGGCAGATGCTAGGAGCTGACTTTCCCCTCTTGCAGCAAAGAAGCCTAACATGACCAATGTGTTACAAAAATCAATAGCAGTTCGATTGCCTTTTTTGGAGCTGCCTCAGAAGTCAGCTGGAGAGGGGGCACTTCTAAGCCCAGGCATACTATCTTCATCAGGCGCTGAAGACAGACTTCGCAGCAGAGAAGCATGAGTAATTTACTTATTAGAGAGATAACTGGGGAGCCTGATACAACCAGATAAGCGGAAAGCCTTCAATATACACAGATCAAATGCTTGGCTCGGTGACCATAAAGTGCAATAAGCAATGAAACCTAGGTTATATTGCACTGCTTACAAAAGTCTAATGTCCCCTTTTATCCTTACAAACATGACATCTTCAGGGCCACAAGGCACTGGACTACAAGGGAGAGCTCTAGTTTAAAGGGGCTCCCGGATTACCCCAAAGCCACAGCAGGAAGTTAAGGGGAAACCTCAGCGACTAGTCTGCTACCTAACCTGGTCCTCAGTGCAAAGCTACAGTGCAGATAAGGGGCATTTGTATACTCCATTTGGTTCCAAAGCATTTTACATTATTCAGAAGAACAAAAATCTAGTCAATAATTGCCAAACAATCTCTTCTGTGATCAAGTTTTCTACTTCGTTCAAAATACTGTAGTGACTCTGTATTTGAGATGTTGTTGTTGTTTAGTGCCGTGGAGTCGGGTCCGACCCATAGCGACCCTGTACAGGGTTTCCGAGGCTGTAAACCATTACGGGAGCAGAAAGCCTCATCTTTCTCCCGTGGAACAGCTGGTAGTTTTGAACTGCTGACCTTGCAGTTTGCAGCCTGATTCCTAACCACTATGCTACCAGAGCTCCTTGTAGTTGAGATACTAAGAACAAAAGACTGTATCACAGTGACATCAATTTTACTCTATCGATCATTATTTAGTTGCAACCATCCAGTAAACGTAAGCGCCCAATAAAGAGGTCAGAAACATTGTTAGTCCATGGAACCTGAGTTAATGAATACATTAAGAAAAAAAGATATTGTATCTTTTACCATCAAATATGTGTCAACTTAAATTTAAAAAAAAAAAAAAAATTTTCAAAGCTAGAAGTCAAACAGCCCTACAATAGCTGTTCTGTGGCGTAAAGTTCTGGACCACTCACAACTCCTGGAAATTACTGCACATTTACCAAATGCTCTTATTTTCTATTTCTCACAGTTCTTACTACTTGTGCAAATTGTTTTCCAAGCACCATCCGGCCATAATGACCAGGTTACTACTGCTAATTATGTTTGCTGGTCTATAGGTTTGTCAGCTAAAGAAATCCACAGCCAACCATCTTAATGAGCATACTGGCACAGCTGCGCTCACCACAATGCATTAGAAAAGCAACCCTCTTTGCAATAACCAGTTCTGGGCATTGCTGGTTTAAAAAGACTAGTTTCCTGTTTTTCTCAAAAACTTAGAGTGTGGGTATTGCTATTTTTTACCCCACCTACACCTTTTTCTTTTAATTGTTGAAGCTGAGGTGCTGTAAACACCTAATCATGGGCTTTTTTTCTTTTTCTTTTTTTAAAGATTCGAACTCCAGGTTTCATTTTAGGTCCATTTGTTCTTCCCAACCTGATGTGCCCTTTCCCATATCAGCTTCTCCTTAGCTGGGATAGGGGAAGGGAGGGGATGCCTAAGCCTGGAGAAACCCAGGGGCAGCCAGGCACGCAGGAAGAGGCTGAGGGCACAGGCGGGACCAAGAACGTCTGGGCCAGCCCTTCCCAACTTGTGAGCTGCCCAGTAACTGCCCTGGCCTCCTGTACCCAGCTCTCCCCCAGGAGAGCTCCTGGGCCTCTGGGCTACTGGCTTTAGCACAGCACCAGCATGGTCTCTGCAGCTGACCCTAGGGACCAGCAGGTGGGGCCAGGAACAGGAAAGAGGGCTGTCCCTTAGAAAGGGGGTGGAAACCTGAGCTCAGGCTACAAATCACCTGGCCAAGGCCAAGGCTAAGGCCAGGCCAGGCCAGAAGGCATCTCCAGGTGGGGCTGAGCCTACAGACCTTTCTGTGATGCTCAGCAGAATCCCCTGACTAAAACCATGGTATTTCTAATAGCCACATATGCATGTGAAAATTGGACAATGAATAAGGAAAACCAGAGAACTGATGCATTTGAGCTGTAGTGTTGGAGAAGAATATTTAAAAGTACCATGGTCTACCTGAAGAACAAACCAGTTTGTGTTGGAAGAAGTGCAACCAGATTGTCTCTCACTTAGGACATATTATCAGGAAGGACCAGTCCCTGGAGAAGGACATCATGCTTGGTAAAGTAAAGGGTCATCAAAAAGGAGGAAGACTATGAACAAGATGGGCTGGTACAATGCCAGCAGCAACAGGCTCCAGCTTAATGATGATTGTGAGGATGGTGCAGAACCAGACGGTATTTCATTCTGTGTGCGTAGGGGCACTAATGAGTCCCAACTGACTCGACAGCACCTAACACACAACATAACATACTAACATAACATACTAACATACTTCTCTTCCTCATTTTGACATCCTATTTTCTTTTTTTCCCAGAGACAATTTTAAATAGGGAATGGAGAGATTTCAAAGAGTTCACAGAAAAATGTCCTATCATTTTCAATGCCATTTTCCACTAACTTTTTGAAGCCCACTCACAAATGTGAGGCAAACATTAATAAATTAAGCCCTTCACTGCTACCTGAAAGACAGGCAGTTTGAGTCCCAGGCTCTATGCAGCACAGAGGGTGGTGATTTGCTTCCCTATGGATTACAGCCAAGACAACCCTGCGGAGCAGTTCAACTGGTCACATGGGGTCACTATGAATCCCAAATGAAGCCAGGCACACAATAGCATGCAATGCACATGAGTGACTTTGCACTTGCTGCTCCTTCTACCTGAGCCCTACATTTAGTTCAGGCACCTGTTTAAATGTCACCTCATGGACCAGCTCATCTCCCTAGTTCACTGATACACACACATTGGTCTCCAATGCTATATAGAAGCTTCTGAGGGAATGGAATCCTGATGTCCACCTCTGCAATGCCATCACCTTAAATCGTGCCTGGAAAACAGCATGTGCTTCAGAATGAATGGTCCTCCCTCACACTATGACTCATTTCCTCCTTTATCTCACCTTCTGTCCTTTTGTGCACGCCTCTGTGGAAACCCTCATCCACTGTAGTGCAGTTTGTTTACATTCGACTTTCTGATAAACCCAGAGCTCCTGCAGATGGAGAACTGTGCTCTAAGGCTGCACAGGACCTAGCAGGTAGCAGATGCTCAGCAAACATGTTCTATATGTTGTTAAATAAATCACTTATGATTGCCTACCTAAGGTCTATGCAGACACTTGAAGTGGAGAAATGAGCAACACACAAATTTCTGTCTGAAATGTCTGTTTTGTTTTGTTTTCTTTTTTAACTTTTTACCAATACTGTAACTTTTGGTCACTCCAAGAAAAGCCTGAGGTATTTATTACCTCAGCCAACAGCATGTGTTCAAGACAAGGAAATAAGAATTCATCCACACAAGTTTGTCCAAACACAAACTAGGAAAAGAATATTTGAAAAGCAAGCTAAAAATAAAGTGTTTAGTGCTGCATCACTAAGCAAGTCATTGTAATGATATCCTTTGACCATCACTGAAAAGAAGGATTCTAACCAAAGCAAAGTTTTTGTTTTGATGATGGATGCTGTTGGTAAACGACATCAAGTTGGTCCCCACTCACAGTGACATTGTATAGGGTTTCTGAGGAGTGGCTGGTGAGTTTGAACCACCAACCTTGCAGTTCGCTTGCTTATCCTTAAGCACCACACCAGGAGTCACAAAATTCAAAAATAAGTCTGTTTTAGCTTTTCCAAGTTGTCAATAAATGCCCTTAAAATTAGCCCCATTTGTAACTACTCAATGTTGTTGAGAGAACCTAGTGTGGCGCTGTGGGATATAGCACTAGACCACAAGTCTGTCTGAAACACAAGGTCAGCGGTTCAAACTCACCAGTTGTTCCTCGGAAACTCTATACAGGGTCACTATGAGTTGGAACTGACTCCTCGGCACTTAAAAACAACAAGTTTCAATAACTGAATGTAGTCTTCAGTTCTGAGTTGTCAGTCCTATACTTTCAAACTACATAAAACTCAGTGTGGGGGACTTTCAAGTTTTTAGGACTCATACTAGGCTTCTCAGAAAGAAATGGTGAGTAAGTCTGCCAGACACTACAGTAGGTTCTCTGGAGATTAGTTTGGTCCACCTGCACGAGCAGATGGTTATTCTGGACAGCTGCAGTATGATGTGGAAATAGTTTGAGAGCTAGTGATTTCTGTCATGGTTAAAAACAACAACAGCAACAATGAAGCAGCATTTAAATTCTATAGTGATGCTTGAATTGTTGTTTTGAAAGTTTAGCTTTATAAAGTTACAGTAGCATATCAGCATAGTCTGTAAGACTTTATTATTAATATTTCATACCTGAAACTTTTTGCCACCCTACATTCTTTTCATTATTATAGAAATCACTGTAATAGAGAGAATCATTCATAATTGAAAAGTACATTTGAATAAAATTAAGAACGGAAAAATATTAATTGTACTGGTTTCTAGATGTGATAGTGTCCTATCTTCCTCAATTTTTACCACTTTCAATGAGAATGAAAAACAAAACATATTGACTAATATTTAATTACCATAGCAATTACAAAATGTAAAAATGGCAAAACCAGATTTTGTTAATTTTTTAAATAAATCCTCTATTCACAGTTCTATAATATACTACACACTCAATATGCAACCTCTTATAGTACACCCATATGTTTAAACAAACTGAATTACAGTAGCTTGGTTTTCTCTAATATAAATTTTGAAGATAAGCAAAATATTTTCTTTGACAATGTTCCTGATATTAACCGATAAGATTTTTCATTTATCAATTTCAGATACTTTTGTAAATTATGAATTACTTCTTTGCATTATTCATTCATAGTGACTTTTCTAAAATACTGCTTTCTTGAGAATCAGAGAGAACATAGAAGATATAATATTACAAAATAGTTCTAAAAATAGTGCCTAGCAAATATCAACTTATATATCCTTTTTCGGATTGACTTGTAGTGTCAGAAGAAAAGAGGAAAAAAAGTAATTTTAGAAAGTCTTTTTTCCAAAGATTTCATTAGCACATATCCTGTCCGCTTGAACATAAATGACAAATAGCAAATCAAAGTTTTCAGAAGATCTCACAACTCCATTCATCTAGGCATGTTCTTGCAGAGTATGTATTTTTAGGTCCCGGTTCTGTATCATTCTCTGGGACAGGTGCTAGATTCTTAAAAGAAACAATATATATGGCTTTCTATAGAAAAGCTCACATTCCAGTAAGCACTAGCTTATAGTACATAAATGTAGTCTTACACTAAATACGTACAGCTTAGTTTATCAATGGAGTCCTGGGGTGGCACTATGGGTTAATGCACTGGATAGCAAAGTCAGTTTGAACTGCAAGGTTGTCAGTTTAAGCTCAGCAGCCACTCCTCAGAAACCCTTTACATGGTTGCTATGGGTCAGAACTGACTCGACAGCATTTGACAACAACAACAACAATTTATCAATATACAAGATACTGATTTATAATATATGTAGTCCACTAATTTATAGAATTGATGTGACACTGTGGGTTAATGCGCCGGACTGCAAAGTTGATTTGAACCCTAAGGTCAGCAGTTCAAGCTCACTAGTCACTCCTCAGAAACCCTCTACAGGGTAACTGTGCGTTGGAACCGACTCTATAGCACTTCACAACATTAACAAAAATTTATAGTATAGATAGGCATAACCATATTTATAAGGAGCTCTGGTAGCATAGTGGTTACGAATTGGGCTGTGA
>NW_006408531.1:4217203-4225721 GCF_000296735.1 Chrysochloris asiatica | reverse complement strand
AAGCAGACTAACGCCATGGGTCAGACACAGGCTTCAAGGCCTTCTACATTCAAGTCTGATCTCTGCCTCCTACTAGCTCTAGAGCCTTCTTATTGTTGTTAAGTGTTGTCCAGTCAGTTCCAACTCATATCAACCCTATACAGTGTTCCTGAGGAACAAATGGTAAGCTTGAACAGCTGACCTTGTGGTTTAAACCTACTTTGTGGCCTAGTGCTTATCCTACAGTGCCACATCAGCCTTAGGCAAGTGATGTATTTTCCTTCAGCCTCCGTTCCTTCATCTGTGGAATAGTGATAAGAACTACCTCAAAACCCTGAGTAAACCTTGAATACACACAAGCACTCAATAAATATTTTTGGTGTTGTTGTGAAGTGCCGTCTAGTCACTTCCAACTCACAGCGACCCTGTGTAAGTTTTTCAAGAAGGAGCTGGTGAGTTTGAACTGAAATCATGCTTACCTAATGGAAAAGTCGGAGGTTCAAGTCCACCCAGAGGCACTTCAGAGGAAAAGCCTAAGAATCAACTTCTGAAAAATCAGCGACTAGAAGTCTTACTTACTAGAAGTATAGTTCTACTCTGACACACACGGAGCCACCAAGAATTCAATCAATGGCACCTGGTTTTTATTAATAAATCACTGAACATAATCACTGAGACACCATACGAACCCAATGCCATCACGTTGATTCTGACTCAAAGTGACCATGCAGGACAGAGCAGAGACTGCCCCCGGGGTCTGAGGCTGTACATCCTTATGGCAGTGCACTATCACATATTTCTCCCACACAGAAAGGAAGTAGTGGGTTTGAATGGTCTACTTTCCAGTTAGTAGTCCAATGCTTACCGCGTTGCGCCCCCAGGTCTCCTTCACTGATACACAGTAGGTACTCAATTATGCTGTTTTCCTTCTTTTTCTCAACCTTCCAACCATACAGTTATTTTACATTTAGTAAATAGTTCTTGCAACACAACTTCTGTTGTGAACTTTTCTTGTAGAATCAGCTAAAAGGTGGCTCTCATAATCTCTCTCTCCAGTATAACTTTAATCTTAAATTTCTAGAATACAAGTGTTTAGTCTGGGAGATTCTCTCCACAAGGCACATTTAACATTCCCAAAGCAACTTGTATTTCAGTGTTGATGATAATCCGGAGAATTACTGGGAGTAGATTATTTAAAGCTGTGCAAAGAGAATTATTTTATCTTCAAGGCTGTTGTGGTTTTTGTTGGGTGCCATACAGTGGATTTTCAACTCATAGAGACCCCATGTGATCTTCCTGGCTACCATCTTTACAGGAGCAGAACAACAGGTCTTTCATCCTCAAAGCTCCTGGGTAGGTTCCCACTGCCAACCTTAGGCGTAGCAGCTGAGTGCTTAATAATTGTGTCACTAGCTTTAAGGTAGTTCACCTCAATGAGAGTTGGCCACATCAGGATTGCTGTTTATCCCTTGAACTGTCTTCATAAAAAGGGAAAGGGAACATGAAAATTGAGTCACAACTTTTTGATAGCAATATGAAGAAGAGCATGGTATCAAGAGTAGAAGACGACTCATTAAAAATCTGAGCTATGCAGACGACATCCCTTGCTTACTGGAAATGAAGAGTACTTGAAATAATTACTGATAAAAATTAGAGACTACATTTTTCAGGATGGATTATACTTCAAGGTAAAGAAAACAAAAATCCTCACAACCAGACCAATACAGCATCATGATAAACAGAGAAAAGATTAAGGTTTTCAAAGACTGCATTTTGCTTGGATCCACAATCAACTCTCATGGAAGCAGCTGTAAAGAAATCAAAATGCATATGGCACTAGGCAAATCTGTACAATCTCTTTAAAGTGTTCAAGAACAAAGCAATTACACTGAGAACTAAGGTGCACCTGACCCAAGCCATGGTATTTCCAATCATCTCATATGCATGTGAAAGTTGGACAATGAATAAGGAAGACCTGAGATGAATCGTTGCATTTGAATTATGGTGTTGACAAAGAATATTGACAGTACCATGGACTTCCAGAAGAACAAATCAATCTGTCTTGGACGAAGTACAGCCAGAATGCTCCTTAGAAGCCAAGATGGCGACACTTCTTTCATTCTCTGGACAATGTATTGAACATGCTGTCAGAAGAGATCATGTAGTCCCTGAGAAGGGCATATGTTTGGTAAAGTGGAGGAAGTCCTCCAACAAGATGGACTGACTCAGTGACAATAATATTGGGCTCAAACATAACAACAGCTATTGAGGATGGCACAGGACCTCGCAGTATTTGCTCTGTTGTGCATGATGGTGGTGGTGATGGTGGTTATGTACCATGTGGTCAGTTCCAACTCATAGCGACTCTGCATAGGGTTTCCGAGGCTGTAAATCTTTACAGGAGCAGAAAGGCTCACCTTTCTCCCATGGAATCACTGGTAGTTTCGAAATGCTGACCATGAGATTAGCAGCCTGACTTGTAGCCACTATGCTACCAGAGGTCCTGTTATGCATAAGGTAGCTATAAGTCAGAACAGACTTTGTAGCACCTAACAATGTTGTGCATGGTGGTAGTGGTGGGTGGGTGGGGGGAATGGGAGAAGTTGGGGAAAGACCAGGTCCAAAGGTCGGGGTGTACTGACTCCAGTATTTCCAACCTGCTCTGCTAAGTGTGGCATTGGATTCCTCTAATAAGTAACTAGATCTGTGCCTCAGTGTAAATACTTACTTTAACCAAAATATACATAATCAGAAAATTTTATGTCTGAAAGAAAACATTTCATTCTCTTGATAATAGATGCTTTGTCTTCTCTTTTCACGCTATTAAAAATCAAATTTTGTGTTATTTACGAAAGAGCTGCAACAAAAACTACATAACAACAAGAAGTTCTTATTGGATACGCTAGGCAATCGTATCAACTTAACTGATTTTTATTAACTATCAGTGGTCTTTATCGCTACAACATCCAATCTACTGTACATTTGTTCAAAGATAAAACAAATATCTGCCTTGAAGTGCCTTCCGCAAACCAGTTGCTGTCATCACAGATTGATTGCAACAGATATCCTTGTAACACAGAGAACCTGAACACATCATCTCTGACTCTTCCTCCACCCACTTCTGTGACAGCTTTGGTCAGCAACAGCTGCAGCTGATAGATTACTCTACTTGTTCAAGAAAGTGGCATAAATAGAGAGATTGGATGACATCAAGCTGTGAATATTGAACATAGCTCTTGTAAAGTTCTCTTGAGCTAATCAAAGTAAATAGGGGAGAGGGGGACACTTACTCAAAGAATGCATCAGTAACTTAGAAAGCATGTAAACAAATATAAACTTTCAATAATTAATATATTAACAGTGAAGGTGTAGCATGTAAGAACTGGAAAGTGTCCTCATGGTTTGAAGGCAATAAAAATTCCAGCAGGCTCCCCAGGTAACATTCTTGAAATGCTGGGCTACAACTGTTCATTGATTTTTGTAGATCTTCTTATTTTAGTCAATACGGAGAAATTTCCAACAGCCTCACACCCAACTGAATAACACAAGTTCAAATCCTCTACATTATTATTTGATAACTCACATCTAGCACAGATTAGCAACAGAAAAGGAAGCATATGCCTATAATCTTAAAACTAGAAAGACATCACATTGCAAGACTGCTGTGTCAGTAATTTCCGTTTTCAAGAGTTACACAATACTTCAACAATAGTTATCCTACCAAGCTACAGCTCAGCTAGCCTCACAGGCCAGCTGATGATTGATGAAGGGTCAAGAGGGCAGCAAACTTTGGGTGTACAACACTTCAATGCTTTATCAAAGATGGCAAAAAGCCATGGACTACAATAACTGAGCAAATACTTCCTTTTACCATACAGCAAATTCCTTCCTTTGGTTGGCTAAAGCTTCAGCCCATCATTCACAAGAATAAAAATGTAGGCTATCATTAGCAAAACATATTTTAAAGAGCAATCACTTAATTCCTGGGCCAAGTAAAATGTCTCTATCCCTAAAGCAGTTAAAACCAGATGATCTATTTTTCTCCTTAGGCTAGCCAAAAACAAACAAACAAAACAAAATCTGCTACCATTGAGTTGATTTTAATCCATGTATTACAGACCCCAATTATAACCAAGTAAAAATGTTCCATAGAGTCTTGTTGGCTATACTTTTCAGAACAAATTGCCAGACCTTTCTTCCGTGTTGCTATTGGGTAGGTTCAGAAGACCAAAATTTCTGTTAGTCACTGAGCCCAAATAATTGAGCCAACCAGGGATCTTGCCACCATAAGCTAAGACATTCATGAATGGACTTCTGAAACTCAGTTTAAGCACCTTGTTCATTAAGACACACATGCTCCTGTAAAAATATGGGAATTTTTCTGTAGATACAAGAGACACCTACAGACTGTTATAATTAGATTATAATTCTGCATATATAATCTATGTATATAAGGAGCTCTGGTAGCATAGCGGTTACGAACCGGGCTGCCAATCTTATGATCAGCAGTTCAAAACTACCAGCTGTTACAGGGGAGAAAGATGAGGCTTTTTGCTCCCATAAAGATTTACAGCATCGGAAACCCTGTGCAGGGTCACTACGAGTCGGAACCGATGCCATGGCACATAACCACTACCACCAATCTATATATATCAAAACCAAATGATAACATTAGCTTCCATTTATTTGAAGTATAAACATTATTAAATCATTGTTATAAGCTAATTCGGAATAGGGAGGATACAGCTAGTGTGAAAGACAATTAGAAGATAAAACTTTCAGCAAGATGTTTGGAATTTTGGCTAGTCGAATATTTATGATAACTCAAAATCCATCATAAAACACTTACTTTAGCCCGTATCGTTGGAAATCTTATTAAAATAATAATTGCTAAGTACAATTCATTACTCCATGGAGTATTTGGTGAAGATTATGAACATCTATTAAAATCATGGAATAATATAAAAGGAGATGAGGTGTAAGAATTGAATGCATGGTGACAGCTCTTGCTCATTGATTTTCAACCAGGGTGCAGTTTGCCTCCCAGGGGCATTTGCCAATGTTTAGAAATATGTTTTGGTGGTGTTGTTGTTTGTCATGACGGAGAAGAGACAATGCAACACTGTCTACTGGGTGACAGTTAGGAATGTTGCTAAACACCCTCCCACTGCAAAGCAATATAGTACCCCAAGGATCAGCAGAGGCAGTGTGGAGAAGCTCTGGCTTATTTAAAAAACGAAATCACCAACAGCATCATGCTTTCTAGTCAATCACCTCCTCTGAAAAAATACAGTGGATATATTCAACTCCTTAAAATTATACTGTGCCTAATCAAAGTTTTACTGCATAAAAATTAACTTCTTTCAATGATAAACACATGATTTACCAACTATATACAAATTTCCTATTCAGAGTAATGATTTCATAAGAACAATGCATTCAAATGTAATACTAAAATTAATTTAAGTTTTACTTATTGCTGTGGGTCAGTGACGTCAAGTCAGTTCCGACCCATAGCAACCCCATATAAGGTTTCCAAGGAGGGGCTGGTGAGTTTGAACTGCCGACCCTGTGGCTTAAACTGGCTTTGCAGTCCAGCACATTAACCCACAGAGCCACACCAGGACTTCCTTTACTCATTAGCATGCATGAAATAATTCTTCCTAATTTCAAATTTGTTCTATTTTTAAAAATCCTAAATACTACATTAAATGTTCTCTGATCATTTCCCCATATTCTAACTCATTAGATTTTTTAATACGACAGGGTAGCCAGTAAAAGGAGAACATACAATTTTGAAAGTTGTGCTTATCTTGGAATGTAAAAGAAAGAAAACATGAAACTATTATTACATAGCAACCAGCATTTTACATTTACAGTTGAATCACAATCATAATAACCAATTAGATCCAATCAAGGTTTGGGTTATATATACTTTAATTTTACTTACTGAATTATTCGACAGAGTGACCCAACCAAGACCTGACTTAAAAGTATATTAATACTACTAATCTTGTATGATCTGTGTTCAACCATCCCAGAAACGTTCATTACCTTCTTCCTATCACAAAGGCGAGACTGAGGCTTCATTTCTTCCACAGAACACTGCTCCGAAATGGCACTGTACAGAGATTAAATGCTCTCCACAGAAAGGCCACGAACGGACAGGGAGCTTTTCTACCCTTCTTGCAACAGTGGCAAGGCCAGTCCTCAACAGCTGTGGGTGAGCTGAGTGTGGGTTCCCAGAGTCTCAGAAGGAAGTTCCCTGGATCCCCACCAATTCCCATCTTGGTCAGCAGAAGCACGTGACCCTCTGCTCCTCTGGGATTCACAGCACCAAAGGTTATACAGAACATGAACAGTCTGTGTGAAGCAGTGAAGGACCAGTGAATTGGAAGAAAGAAAATGATGGGCAGAGTCCTGGAGGTCTGGTTCTGGAACCTAACTTTGCCACTCCTTATCCATGTATCTGTCTGGAAGTCTGCTTCTGAAAAGCAGCCAATGAAATCTCTATGGATCGCTGAGCCTCTCTGAGGAGCAATTTCCATATAGAGAGAGAGACAGACAGAGAGACAGAGACTGTGTTAAATGTCCAGGTGCCACAAAACACGAGTGTTTGATTCTTACAGACAGTTACCACAGGACTCTCCACTGAGTTCTTCCTTCTCTGATCTTCCAAGTACATCCTCCTACTCTATTCAGACGCTCTTGCCTGCTCCTTTTATCTATCTTGCAAGAGGCATACCATCAACTCATCTAAAATCCACCAAATAGTACCGGAAACAGTATCTTTGCTAGCTGCTGTCAAGTCACCTCATTGTGATCCATAGAGATTTCATTGTCTAGTGTTCAGAAGTCAATAGCCAGGCCTTTCTTCCTAGTCTGTCTTAAACTAAAAGTTCTGCTGAGCCTTCCTCACAGTGGGTCGGAGAAAAGAGGAAGACCGTCAACTAGATGGATCTCAAGCCTTCACTGACAGGTAGATGAGGTGCATTAGCTGGGAGCTGAACCCAAGCTGCCCACGTGGAAGGTGAGACTTTGGCCACTGGGCCCTCCTTCACAGCCCCTCCAAAAATCACTCAGAGACTTAAATGGTCTATCAGGCCCACATAGGACTATATTCCTCCTGTGCATCTATATTGAGTGCTAAGTGCATTTGATTTACGCATTTTAGCGTCATTTAAGCATCACAATAACACTGCCATGAAGTCACTATAATATTTTAATATCTCAAAAATATAAATTTTAATATTGATAAAACTAAGCTCTAATGAGATAAAAAAAAAAACTTGCCCAATTCCTCCACAGCTAGTAAGTGAGGAAACCAGGATAAGAAGCCAATTTCAATCCAGAAGCCACACTTTTAATCAGTATTAAGATCAGTTTCTTACGTTAAAAATAAACTTTTTCATAAGGCCAAACACCAAGTTTTGTAAAATGAGTGGTCAGATAGCCAAGCAATGCTCGAGTCTACACATTACAAACATACGGAATGTTTCCCCTTCATATACCTCCCCATCTCCTCCTCTTCCTGACCTGCACACACTCAGAACCATGGCAATGGAACCAGCAGCAACCCTGAAATCAACATTTTGCCAAAGACAGTCTTCTATTGGCAAACCAACTGTTCCTAAGCTTAAGATGAAAGAATAGTACCTCCTTTTTGTTAGATAATGCCAAGTGGATTTCAACTCATAAAGCCGTATGTGTTCAGGGCAGAAGTACTCCATGGGATTTTCAAGGATGTGTGACCTTTCTGAAGCACATCATCATCAGGCCTCTCTTCTGAAACACCTTTGGGTGAGTCCGAATGAGCAACCATTCACCCAATAAGCAGGTGCTTAATCATCTGCACCACCTCTGTCCTCCATTTAGACCGTCACAATTACCTCTTACGTTGCAAAAGCAAATTCAGAGTATGCTTAATGGACTAATGTAAAGCAGTGAACACACGAGAATTTAATAACAAAGATAATAATAATAAATGTTCATTCATAGCATCTTACAGGCGACAGAATGGTTTCACATGCATTATCTCATTAGTTTAGATCATCCAGCCATAAATGAAGGAGAAGATTTTCAAATATTGAAGAACAAAGGCAAGGGACAAAAGAGCCATGGAGAAAGCTGTTGTTGTTGTTAAGTGCCATCTAGTCAGTACCAACTCATAGCAACCTATGCACAACAGAAAAACACACTGCCTGGTCAGGTGCCAACCTCACAATAATTGATACACCTGAGCCCATTGCTGCTGCTGCTACTATGCCAATCCATCTAGTTAAGGGTCTTCCTCTCTTCTCCGACCCGCCACTTTATCACATAGGATATCCTTCTCCAGAAACTGGTCCCTCCTGATAATATATCCGAAGACAGACAAAGTTTGGCTATCCTGGCTTCCAAGGAGCATTCTTGCTGTACTTCTTTCAACACAGAATATTCTTTTGTTAGCATAGTGGTAAGAAGTTGGGCTGCTAACATCAAGGTCGTAACTACCAGCTGTTCCATAAGAGAAAGATGAGGCTTTCTGGAGCTCTGGTAG
>NW_006408531.1:4216098-4217103 GCF_000296735.1 Chrysochloris asiatica | reverse complement strand
AGGGTCACTATGAGTCAGAACCGACTCCACAGCACATAACAACAACAACAAAGTATATTTATAATACACATATCCCTTAAGGAGCTCTGGTAGCTTAGTGGTTATGAGTTGGGTTGCTAACCTCAGAGTCAACAGTTCGAAACTACCAGCTGTTCTGCAGGAGAAAGATGAGGCTTTCTGCTCCCGTAAAGATTTACAGCCTCGGAAACCCAGTACAGGGTCGCTATGGGTCGGAACCGACTCCACAGCACATAACAACAACAACATCTCTTAAACACACTTAGAAGCAAAATCCTTATTTAAGTTTCTTCATCCTTATTATTTTATTTATCTTATGTTTCAGCTGAGATAAATATTTATACTGATATAAACCCCTCCTGGACTGTAGTAAAAGGATATAAATGTGTTTGCAGCTTTTGGGTTAAACGTGCATGATGTTCCTTTGCCCTCTCTACTAAAGGACCACACAGATGACGGTTGATCATGTCCCTAAGCTCTCCTTTCCCTGAAGGCTCACACCCCATAAGAATAAACAGATACAGTCTATTCCATTACAAACTCCAACTGCCTCCCATGAGGCCAGAACAGTTCTCCTAGTCGTCAATTCTCACGCCATTCATGATCTCAGTTTACACAATTCACTTACATACACACACAGACTCACAGCAGTGCTAGAGCTTAGACTTAAACAATTAGCTCTTAATCAAAGTGTCTCCTCCAGGGGAAGGTTTATTTGGACATACGACTTTTTGTTTTGTTGGTGTTTTACTGTGGCACTGTAAGATAAGCACTGGACTGCTAAGCAAAAGGTCAGAAGTTCAAACCCACCAGTCACTCTTGGAAGCCCTATTCAAGGTCACTATGAGTCAAAGTGATGCCATTACTGTTCAATTTGTCATTCCTGCATAGTAAACCATATATATGATTATTCGATTCAAAATGGTCAATATTCATTCATTTCAGCTCACTAGTGCCTGTTGTTGTTGTTGTTAGGTGCCATCGAGT
>NW_006408531.1:4185241-4215998 GCF_000296735.1 Chrysochloris asiatica | reverse complement strand
CCTGATGCAGAGCCACTCTTCGTATAATCCAGCTTCCCAGATTATCTGCTCAACATACAGACTGAATAGGTATGGTGAAAGAATACAACACTGGCACACACCTTTCCTAATTTTAAAATTATTCAGAGTTTCCTTGTTCTGTTCTAACAACTGCCTCTTGGTCTGTGTACAGGTTCTTTATGAGCACAATTAAGTGGTCCAGAATACTCATTCTCAGCAATGTTGTCTATATCTTGCTTGTCATGATCCACAAAATCGAATGCCTTTGCGTAGTCAACAAAGCAAAAATAAACATCTTTCTGGTATTCTCTTCTTTCATCCAAAGTCCATCTGACATCAGTAATGATATCCCTCATTCCACGTCTTCTTCTGAATCCACTTGAACTTCTAGAAGTTCCGTGTCAATGCGTGGTTACAGCCTTTTTTGTATTATGTTTAACAATATTTTACTTGCAATCAATATTAATGATACTGTTCTACGACTTCCACATTCCAGGATCACCTCTCTTTGCAATGGGAACAAATATGGATCGCTTCCAGTCGGTTGGCCAGGTTACTATCTTCCAAATTTCTTGGTATAGATGAGTGAGTGCCTCCACTTCTTTAGTTTGTTGAAAGATTTCCATTTGGAGTCCATCAATTCCCAATGCCTTGTTCTTTGCCAAGTCTTCCATGAATCTTGGACCTATTTATTTCTTCAGGATCATTGGCTCTTAATCCTATGCTACCACTTCAAATAGTTGGACATCGACCATTTCTTTTTGGTACAGTGATTTTATGTTTTCCTTCCATCTTCTTTTGATATTTTCTGCATCATTCAATATTTTGTCCATGTTGTTGTTGTTAAGTGCCATCGAGTCGGTTCCAACCCATAGCGACCTTGTATATGGATTCCGAGGAGCAGCTGGTGAGCTTGAACCACCAGCCTTGCAGTTCAAACAGCTCTGCAGTCTGGCGCATTAACCCACAGCACCACACCAGGACTCCACTTTGTCCATAAAATCCTTCAATATTGCAAGTCGAGGCTTGAATTTTTTCTTCAGTTCCCTCAGCTTGAGAAATACTGAGCATGTTCTTCCCTTTTGGTTTTCTAACTCCAGGTCTTTGCACAATTCATTATAATATTTGACTTTGTCTTCTCGAGCTGATCTTCAAAATTCTCTGTTCACAGCTTTTTTACCTCATCATTTCTTCCATTTCCTGTATCATCTATACACTGGTGAACAAGATTCAGAGTCTCTTAAGTTTCCAAGATTCTTGTTTATTCTATCACCAAAACTGCAATCTTAGACCTGGAGGACTAATTAAAAAAGGAACGTGTATCTTGTGACTCCAATGTAATTTTGAATACCACTATTTTCTTTTCATTTTTTTAATTGCTGTAAATATATATGTAACAAAACCTTTGCTATTTTATCAGTTTCTTCACATGTGCAAGTCAGTGGCGTTACATTCATCACATTGCTCACTATTTGCCTTTTAAGGGTGAAAATAAAACAAATTCTTTTGTGTTTTTACATGATAAAAAGGTAAAATTCCTAAAATATAAAATTTCATTTTGCAGAAAACACTGTAAATAGTTTCATAAACTAAAAACCACAGAAATATTTACTTTATAAGAGTAGAATGTCATATGTTCTGCTCCATTTGCCCACCATTCATTTTTGCTTCTCAATTACTACTTCCTCTTGTAAGCAGCCATACTGACTTCCTTTGCTTGTCTCTTCCAAAACCTAGAAGAGGGCTTTGTACATAGTGGGGACTTAGCAAAGACAAGTCTTCATGAATTTGATAGGAAGTTGAGTTATTTGGATAGCATGCTTGGTAACGTGGAAGGTCTGCGAAAAAGAGGAAGACCCCTCAATGAGATAGACTGACAAAGTGGCAATAAGAATGGGCTCAAACTTAACAAGAATTGTGAGGATGGCAAAGGACCAGGCATTATGAATAGGGTCACTATGTGTTAGAATCAACTTGAGGGCACCTAACCACAATATGAAATCAATGGCCCTGAAGAAAATTTTATTAGTAACACACAGCCAAGCAACCCTAAATTCAATTGAAATCCATCCCTGAGCTAAAATGGATCAGAGATTTAACTGTATTGACCACTACTAAAATGTTCCTTTTGAATGTGACAGCTCCCAGTCATGCAGGCCAAGAGTAGTCCTCTGAAAGTATTATGGTATCTTCTGAATCACTGCCATTACCTGAGAAAACCCCAGGAAGTGGGTTGACTGAGTAGCTGGACTAATGTGTAGGTATCAGTTGATATCTCTCAAACAAATAGACAGGATTTGGTAACAATGGGGACATTGTGAACCCTAAAATAGCCTTCTCTTAACTTCAATAGTTTGGGAAATCATTTCTAACCCATGCAACTTGAGAACAACTCAAATGATTAATTATTCACTAGGAGTTTAGTAATTAATCTGTTTTGAACCAAGTATCATGGGGGCTAAATAACATAAGGATGTTTGATGTCTGGAACAAGGAGTCTTTGGAACCCCTTCCATAAGCAGCAGTCTTTCCTAAACGGTCATGATCAACCAAGAACAAAACCAAAGTGCAGGCAGCTGCTGGCCAAAACCAATCATGAAACTTTTCTCATTCATGTTATTCTAAAATATAAAGCAATAGTATCTGTCTTCTGTGTAAACAAATGGTTGGTGCAAATCACAGTCCTACTTCTAAATGTAGCAGTTGCTAATGAAGCTGTGTGATGGCAACCCAGTGAGCTCACTTTGAAAACCACAGAGGCAGTCAATCCTCATCTATATAACATTTGCATTGTTGTTGTCAAGTGCTGTGGAGTCTATTCCGACCCATAGCAACCCTGTATAGGGTTTCCGAGGAGCACCTGGTGAGCTTCAACCACCGCCCTTGCAGTTCAAATGGCTTTGCAGTCTGGCGCATTAACACACAGAGCTTCCTCCAAAACAAAAGGAACATGTTCAAATCATCCTACCAAATTCAAATTAAAGATACCGTGACTTACCTAAATACACAGGTCTAGGAGTCCTGGTGTGACACTGTAGGATAAAGACTGGACTGCTAACCACAAGCTCTTCAGTTCAAACCCACCATCCACTCCTAGGAAACCCTATATAGAGTCGACATAATTCAGAACCAACTCAATGGCACTCAACAGCAAGAAGATTAAATATAAGTCTAGAGAAAACCAAATGTACAGAAAACCAAAATCCTCACAACAGAACCAATAAATAATGTCAAGATAAACAGGAAAAAAAAAATGAAATTGTCAAAGATTTCCTAATGCTTACATCCACAAACAACTCTCATGTAAGCAGAATTCAAGAAATCAAAGGATATATTGCATTAGGCAAATCTGCTGCACAGGACATCTTTGAAGTTTTAATGACTATAGATGCCAGATTAAGGACTAAGGTGCGCCTGACCTAAGCCGTGGTATTTTCAGTCACCTCATATGCATATAAAAGTTGGACACTGAATAATGAAGACCACAGAATAATTGACACATTTGAATTATAGTGTTAATGATGAATATTGAAAGTACCATGGACTTCCAGAAGAAGTACAGTCAGAATGTCCCCTCAAAATAAGGGTGGCAAGACCTCGTCTCTCATAATTGGACTGTTATTAGGAGAGGCCAGTCCCTAGAGAAGGACATCATGCTTGGTAAAGTGGAGGCTTAGTGAAAAAGAGGAAGACCCTCAACCAAATGGAGTGCTACAGTGGCAGCAACAATAAATAAGCTCATATGTAACAACATTGTGAAGACTGTGCAGCACCAGACAGGTTCTGTTGGGGGAATGGTCACTATGAGTCAGAACGGACTGGAAGGCACCTACAGTAGCATCAGATGCAATAGTTACCATTTTCATAAGATAGAAGTTAGTCTAGTCTTTTTATGGCTAAGATTAAGAGATGGGGTAAGATTTAATGCAGCACTGGGTTTATTCAATGGAGCTTATAACATTACTAAAACCAATTAATTTCCCCATTGACATTTTTCAATGTATTATCCCAGTGGTTAATCCTTTGTTTCTCTGTATTCCTAGTATGCCCAAGCCCACATCTGTAAATATTAATTCTCAAGAGATTTAACAGGGTCACACCAGCACCCTAAGCATACCTACCTCTTCCACCGCCACCCAGATCAGCAATATCTCCCAAACAGAAAGAATGTTCAATGGCAATTCTAAGCACTACACAGCAAGCTTTTCTTCCTGACACCACACTGTATAAGCCTGCTGCACAGGGACACAAAATAAGAGTGACCTGGTGTCCACCTAACAAGTGGTCTACCAGGTCTCCTACACAAAATGACACCAACCTTTTGGGAAAACCTTTACTTTATTTTAAAATATAAAACTATGTCATTTGGGTTTCGTTTTTATTATCCAGAATCCAAATAATATATTTATTTACAACACAGTTTTATTCTCATATTGACTTCAAAATAAGTTACTTATTAAAGCAGCAGATTCCGGAATGGACTGAGAGTTAAGCCAATCACTGGCATTGTCTAACACTGTTGTTGTTTAGTGCTGATGAGTCAATGAATCAGTCCGAATCATATTGACCCTCTATAGGGTTTCCAAGGAGTGGCTGGCGGATCTGAACTGCCAACCTCCAACCATGTGGTTCAAAACAACTTTGCTTACCCTACAGTGCCACATTTAACACCAGACACAAATAACTGTCATACCCAATGATTACCATGAGCCACTAAGTGCCTTCTGCGTTATCAATTTGTGCATGTGAATTCTTTGAAAACTGAATGGGATATATAATTATTCTGAATTCCTAATGAATCTAAATTGACAGAGCTTAACATTTGTGCAGAGGGGATTACACAGGGTCACATAGTATGGGTGTGGCACTTTAGGATAAGCCCTGGACTGCTAACCACAAGGTCAGCAATTCAAACCCACCAGCTGCTCCTCGGAAACCCTATACCGGGTCACTATGAGACAGAACTCACTCGATGGTACTTAACAACAACAAAAACCATGCAGTACTAGGTTCACACATTAAGTGAAGAAACCAACCTTTGATCTCTTTAACACTAGTTTTTCCGATACTGGTCCAGGTAAATTTTATGAACAGCACTTAAAGAGTCGATCATAATTCAAAATGCTTCCAATAAGTACACTAAATAAGGCTTTCCCTAACTCCTGAATTGCTGAAAGTTGGCCAGTCATTCTTCCATTGTATAAGGAATGAGCAACATCCTTGTAAAATATGAGTTTTCCGGGATCTGATCAACATCAAAAAGAAAACGTCTTTGCAGCAGTCCAGGAACTGTGAGTATGACTTCTGTTTGGAATGGGAGGACACACTGTACTTCAATTTACCCACCACACATGGTTCCCCTCTACTAGCCATTTGCTATTAAAAGAACCAAGCTGTTCTGAAGATAAGCAGGAAGAGGAGATTCAACATGTGTAGGAGTACTTCGTAGAGCTTTCCAAAATTCCAAACACCTGAACAAACTGAACCAAATTAAAAACCCAACTCCAGCTTTAACCTGACTTCAACAATAATAAAGCAATAGTCGTGTCCCTATCCAATAATCCATTAATGTATTTTTAATATAAAAAACTAAAATAGGATCAAAGTTTATGGTTAAACTCTTTCAGGATGATTGCTTTCAAATGTTTATAAAATACCATGTCACCAGAAATTTAAATTTTCATGTTCAGATTTTTGTTTTTTCTCCAGTTCAGTACTATAAAGACGTAACTGTTTGGTTGTTTAGGTTTATTTTAAATAATTTTATCCCACATAAATTAATAGAATCTTGCACTAAGAAAGGGACAGAGGGCACCTTCGTTACCAATTGCATGGTAAGGATCGGCTTGAATCTAATCCCCAAATTGTGAGAATTGACCCAGTCCTCCTCCCTTTCTCCCTTCTCCTCATGAGCTACCCAGGCTGCGCGCTCTCTCTCTCTATGGCCTAAGTACACAAAGTTAGGTGGAGAACTCCCCATTCACCTCCATCAACCAACATTCCATGTAGGCCTTCTCTGACCCTAACAGCCACCCCCTGAGGTAGTCAGAGTTCACAAGTTAAAAGTCCAAATAGGCAGACACAAAGCCCTCGTGGCTCTCACTACCTTTTTCAGTTCAATAATTTGCCGGAATGACTCACAGAATTCATGGAGAATAAATCACCTTTTGTGATACTGCAGGATAAGTACTGGACTGCTAACCACAAGGCCAGCAGTTCAAACCCACCAGCCACTCCTCAGAAGTTCTACTCATAGGCTCACTATGAATTGGAACCATCTTGAGGGCACATAACAGCAATGACTACAGATTAATTACAGCAAAAACTGATACGAAGAAGAGACACATCATAGAGTAAGGTGTGGGAGTGTTCTCAGGTGTGAAGCTTCTAATACCTCCAGGGACATACAACCCTTCTGAGAGGAGAAACTTTAGGACTGTGCCAGGCTCCTATTGGTTTCCCCATGTGGCCATCAGAGATGCCATACATCGTGCCCCTGAGGTTTAGGCAACAACATGTCCAAAAGTCCCTCTTGGTCTGGTCAAACCCCACTCATTATCTTCCAGTATGGTCCAACTCTCAGGAAGGAGAACGAAGGCAAAATTGTTTTCTTCACCTCATTTTAACTATACTAAATCCAAAAAAAAATTGAATGCAGCATGCTGTTATTATTGAAGGATAAGCACTTGGACTGCTAACCGCAAGGATGGCGAGTCAAACCCACAAGTTGTTCCTCAGAAACCCTACTCAGGGTTGTGATGAGTCGAAACAGACTTGACAACACTTAACAACAACAACAAAGCTATGTTGATCGCAGTGGGTTTGATTTTGGGTGGTTCAAACAGTTAACATGTTTGGTTGCTATGCAAAAGGTTAGAGTTTGAGTCTACCCAGAGACACCTCAGACAAACAGTCTGGCAATCCATGTCCAGAAAATCAGCCATTAAAAATCATATGGAGCACAGTCCTGTTCTGACATACATGGGATCAGCATGAGTCAGAACTGACCTCATGGCAACTAGGTAACTGGTCAAGAGGTATATGTTGTTGTTGTTAAGTACCGTGGAGTCGGTTCCGACTCATAGTAACCTTGTACAGGGTTTCCAAGGCTGTAAATATTTACAGGAGCAAAAAGCCTCAACTTTCTCCCGCAGAACAGGTGGTAGTTTCGAACTGCTGACCGTGAGATTAGCAGCCCGATTCATAACCACTACACTACCAGAGCTCCTTAGGAGTCCTTTAGGTTATTAATAAAAGATTGAGATGGTGAGGTGAGAGAAAAGTCACACAAGTGCAAGGTCATGGAAGCTGGGAGAACCAACCATTTCATTATGCAAGGTCGGGGGGTTAACGATCTCAAATGCTACGAAGAGTTGAAAAGATGAAGATTAAAAAAATAAATAAAAATGACTATGGCACTGGCAAAATGTAGAGGAGTTGGCGACCTTGAGACAATAAAAGTACATAATTATCTGGAGTTTCAATGAGTCATGAAGCAAGTTAGGGGTTAACAATTGAAAGGCAGATTTCTGGATTCCATTTCCAGTTCAGTTTTTTGACTCTGAAATGTCTTTCAGTCTGTGGATAATAAAGACCTCCTGAAGAATTCTGAATAGCAATGAAGGGTCTATAAAACTAATCTGAGAGTACAGTAAAACTTCAGTTAGAGGGAGAAGATGCTATAGTATACCCGTGCAAAGTGATGAGAGTCTGCATTTGTGGAAACTAGAATGGAAAGAAATGGGCCACAGGTAGGTCTAAAAAAAGTCCAGAGGGCCAAAGGGAGCCATAAGGACTTCAAGCTGAATACCAAAAACCATTAAATAAGGAAGGAGAAAATAGTTTAGAGACATACCAAGCTGTTAAGCTTTTTTTTTAAATTCAATGAAACCCTATGTCACATGACTTTTCTATTACAAAAGACACACATCTCCACATCCTTAGGAACTCTGCCATTGTCTCTAGAGGGATGGACCATTACAAGGGGATGGAATAGAATGGAAATTATAAAATGAGTTTATAAAAAAACTATGGTGACTATTCTGTAATAACAGCTTTTCTTATTAGAAAGATGCACTCCTTTATCATAAAAATGCAATGGACAGGATTCAGGGTCATAATTTCCAAACAGATGCTGGAATTTTTCTGTGGTTTAAAATGGAGACCTTAAAGGAATAATAAACTTCTCCTGAAATGCACAGATTATTTAACTAATCCTCATGAACATATTGGCCTTTGTTGATTTTCATAGGCATGAAAGCAATTCTTAATCTTTTAGACAATTATCAGGCATATTTTTGATATCATTAAACTTCTGATGCAGTAAATTGTTTCCAAAAACTCTGTCAAAATCCAAATGACACTTGCTTCAGTACGATGAGAGAACGATGGAAACAGAGTGTACTCAACAATCCTATGAACACAAACTCATTAATCACTGCCTTGCTAACAAATGTTCCTGACTTTAACATGAAGTTTCAAACACAACTCTATCAAACCAAACTCATTATCATGAGTCAATTCTGACGCAGAGCAACCCTATAGGACAGAGGCAAACTGCTCTGTAAGGTGTCCGAAGCAGTATTCTTTACAGAGACAGACTGCCACGTCTTTCTCCCACAGAGCAGCTCCTGGATTCAAACTGCTGACCTTTCAGCTAACAGCTCTAAACACTTAACCACTGCATCATTAGGGCTTATCAGCGTAGCTCTATGCCCATCTAAATATATCCTCCCAGAATTACTCATTCCTAAGTGGTCATAAATGCATACATTCATTAGTATAACAATTAAACCAGAAACCTTTTTGAAACCTTTCACCATTCAAGTGTTTAGACCATGAAAATTCAAAGTGTGTGTGAGAGGCACACCTTAGTGGAGATCCCTCTCAAAGGTCAAAAACCATCCCATAAACAAATGCAAAGTCAGTGACAAACCTCTCCAAGTTTCCTATGAGACTAAGGGATGACTTCAGGGAAGTACACAGTGTTTTCTGTGCCTCCCCAGATGTCCTGGCAGGAGACAGGCTTTTCCCAATCTAAGGGAAAGTCAGCCAGGAAATGCGTCTCAGTTGAAAGCCTTACATCACAACTTTGAAGCAGCTACAGAAAAGTGGCTGTAGGAACGCCGAGAGGCCTCCCTACCATCCTGCTGAAACGAAAAGCATAATATCCCCACATCACCCCCATTACTGGATACAAGTAGAGATAAGGCCCATGGTCAAGGTGAGGCCATGGTGTAGCAAGCACAAAGTACCTGAAACTGAACTCACAGGACCTGAACTCTATTCCTGGCTCTGCCACTTAGAACTCATGTCATCCTGGGCATGTCACTTAGCGTGATCCTCTGGTGTGTCATTTATCAACTGAAGAGGAGCGCAATATCTCCTATCCACATAAGGACGTTATAAGAGGTTCAGTGAGATTATGTAGGTGATAGTCCTTGGTAAACTAAAACGTCCTGTGAAAATGGAGGTTTTCATTTTATGCAGGAGTCCTGGAGTCCTGGTGTGGTGCTGCGGGATAATGCACTGGACCACAAAGTCATTTTGAACCAAAAGGTCAGTGGTTCAATCCCACCAGCCACTTCTTGGGAACCCTATTTATTGTTGTTAGATGTCATAGAGTAGGTACCAACTCATAGCACCCTATGCACAACAGAATGAAACACTGCCCAATCCTGGGCCAACCTCACTACTGTTGCCATGCTTGAGCCCATCGATGCTGCCACTTGGCCAATCCATCTCGTTGGGGGTCTTCCTCTTTTTCTCTGACCCTCCACCTTACCAAACATGATATCCTTCTCTAGCGACTAGTGTCTCCTGACAATATGTCCCAAGTATGAGAGACAAAGTTTGGCCATCCTGGCCTCCAAGGAGCACTCTGGCTGCACATCTTCCAACACAGATCTATTGGTTCTTTTGGCAGCCCATGGCATTTTCAATATTCTCCTTTCAACACCATAACTCAAAAACACTAATTCTTCTACGGTCTTCCTTATTCAATGTCCAGCTTTCACATGCATATGAGATTATTGAAAATACCATGGCTTGGGTCAGGTGCACCTTAGTCCTCAAGCTGACGTCTTTGCTCTTCAACACTTTAAAAAGGTCTTGTGCAGCAGATTTGCCTAATACAATATGTCATTTGATTTTCTGGCTGCTGCTTCCATGAGTGTTGATAGAAGACCCAAGAAGAATGAAGTCCTTGATGACTTCAACCCTATACAGGGTCACTATGAGTTGGAACTGACTTGAACAGCACTTCATAACAACAACAATAATACTGGAGACGGACATCATGCTCAATAAAGTAGGGGGTCAACAAAAAAAAAGGGAAGACCCTCAGTAAGATGGTTTGACTCAGTGACTACAACAGTAGGCTTGAACTCAGGAAGCTTTATGAGGATGGTGTAGGACTCAGCAGTATTTCCTTCTGTTGTAAAGGGGTAGCTATGGGTCAGAACCAACTCAATGACACCTAACAGCAACATACCTTAAACTGCAGGCAATAGGCAGCCAGCGAAAGTTATAGGTTTTTACAGAACCTATGGAAATGATGGAGTCCTGGTGTGGCGCTGTCTGTGGGTTAATGCGTCAGAATGCAAAGTCATTTGAACTGCAAGGTTGGCGGTTCAAGCTCACCAGCTGCTTCTTGGAAACCCTATACAGGGTCGCTATGGGTCGGAATCGACTCGATAGCACTTAACAACAAAATGGAAATTATGTTTTAAGGAGGAGATCAGATGTGAAGTAGTAGTAACTTTCATAAGTAATGGCAGTTGAAATATGTAGTATTGTTGTTGTTGTTGTTGCTAAGTGCTGTTGAGTCAGTTCCCACTCATAACAACCCTGTATAGGGTTTTCCAAGGAGCATCTGGTAGACTTGAACCGCTGACCCTAGTGGTTCAAACTAACCTTGCAGTCCAGTGCTTATGCTACATTGCCATACCAGGACTCCACAAACAGAGATATTTCTTTATTTTAAAGAAGAATATAAGCATTAACGTTAACAAGGACAACAGAAATTAGGGTAAAACTTCATTAGCTCCCACTAGAATAAACATAGTCATGCAGTCCCTTGAGGCCTCACTAACATTCTAAATTTTAGCCCCCTGGCCCTTTGGATCTCTGGCTTCTTCTCTATCTCAAACTAAGACCTGCACTTGCGAGGCCAGACTCTTTTCTTCCCATGTTGTCCCTTCCTTGCAACTGCTAACATGGTTCTTTGCCCTTATTTAGGCTTCTGATCCCTTAATCTCACCCTCCCCAGGCCATCTGACTGCAGCTATTTCAGCACCCATGGACCACATGCTCAGACAGTTCTAATAGCAACCACACTGCTTGCTACAATCTCACAGCCTTCCATCGAACTAACCTACCATAGACTTTTCCAAACCTGACTCACCTCACAGGATCACTTCTCTATATCAGTGGATTGAGCTGCAATGCCAGGGGGGGAAACAACAACAACAACAACACATGGTAGTGGGACCTGGGCACCCAGCCTTCATATGTCCATTTGTTGTGTCTTAGACACATCATCAAGTGAGATCAATCACTAGAGGATGATGTTTGATGAAGAAGAGGACCACTGAGGCAAGGAAGACCTCAGGGAGATGGATTAGCACAGTGATGGACTCAAACATACTGGCAACGTGAAGATGATGTGGGACCAGGCATTTCATTCTGTTGTACAATAAGGTCACCATAAGCCAGAGACCACTTGATGGCCTCCATTTATCAGTCTACCTAACTAGTGGTACCTGGATCTACTACAAAGCTATGATCTTTGAAGACAAGAAGTAGTCAGGTTCATTTCTTTTCCTTTATCCACAGGAATTAGCATGGGTATAGACACACATCTAGAAAACCCCAATATACATTGAATGAATATCATTGTATGAATGAAAATTATAGTATTTGGAAATCCTATAGTAATGCTGACTCCACAGCACACAACCACCATCACCACCATAATAAGAGCAGAGTCTTGATGTGGCGCTATAGGGTAAGCACTGGCCTGTTAACCGTAAGATTGGCAGTTTTAACCCACTAGTCACTCCTCGGAAAGAAAGCCTATGAGTCAAAATTGACTTGACAGCAGTGTACTAGCATAATATACTAGGAGTCCTGGTGTGGCGCTGGGAGTTAATGCACCAGACTGCAAAGCCATTTTTACTACAAGGTCGGCAGTTCAAGATCATCAGATGCTCCTTGGAAACTCTTACAGGGTCGCTATGGGTTGGAACCGACTCAATAGCACTTAACAACAATAACAACTACTTGACATAATAATAGAATGTATCTCTCTAGATAGCATTTTTCTTATCTTCCACCTAGTCCCTTATTACTCTTAGTCTCCTTTATTAGAATATATATTTCTTTCTGTCTCCAGCACAAGAATATTTGTGAAGATTCTTATATCCTTTTTTATTGTCTCTCCAAAAGAGATCAGCTCTAGCCAACACAGGTAAGCATCAAGATAGATCAGATCATCATTATTCTCACAAGGACCCTAAATTCAACACTCCTGCCAAGATTTCCATAACTTGAACCCTGCCCCAGGAGGTGACACAGCACACAAAAAGTGTTAGAAGGAAGAAAGCTCAGACAGGAATCAGACTCTCCCAGTGGGGACAGCTGAGCCTCAAGTGGGACTGACAGGCAAGCTGGTGCCGCCAGGCATAGTCACCAACGTGTCCTACATTCATGACAAAGAAGCTTCTTTTCTCAGGGATCATTACTTGCCTCTAAAGGTTCGGGCTCTCCAAAGCTTGGGAGCTGTACACTTTCGATGGCATTTGGTGCCCTTCCTTTGAGACAAGTCTTCACACGTAATAGAGAAAGGCTTGCTTCAGTGCTTCACTGCAGCTGGAGAAAGCTGAACCACATGGCTGAGACCCTGACCCAAACCTGCCCCTTCAGCCTATTTGGCTTTAATTCTTATTTAACTAAGTCTCCAGTCAAAGTTCAGCCCACAACTGAACCTTGACTCTTCATGCCCATCAAGGCCACAATGGACCCTACATGCCTTCACATTTTGTCAACAGAAACCAAAATAAAACCCATTGCCATCAAGTCAATTCCAGCACATGACAAGCCCATGTATTTCTGTGTAGATTTGTCATGAATGTGGACTCTCAGTTTCAGATTGCTAAACTTTTCTTCCAAAGCACCTCTGGGTGGATTTGAACACCTAACCTTTCAGTTAGGAGCCATGAGCTTACCCATTTTTACCAGCCAAGGACTTCTATCTGTTTGGAGCACTATATAAAATCACACTGCTTTTTATCCAGGACTTTTGGACTCTCTTTTCTCTGTTTATTGGCACTTCCATACCTTCAGCAACTGAGGGCTCAAGTCTCAGACATCCTCAATGCCTGTAGTGCTGAGTCTTAATATAACATGGGACACATATCATTTCATCCCATACTTTATTGAGGACAGAGATTTTTATTTGATGCTTTATAGTTAATATGTATAACCTGCTTTCTCATAATTGGTATTATATACATATTTCTAATATTATAGACATACATGTTTCATATTTTACACTACATACATATTTATCCCTCAAGAGATGACACATTCTCTATTGGACTGTGCCATGTGGCCTTATAAATACTTCTCCACTCATAAAGCTAACCTAAGTAACATCAGGGAACAATTCTCAATATGATAATATGATTTGGCTTAATTCACACAGCACTTAGACTGCGATTTTATAGAAAATGAGACATGTATGGGCAATTAATAATTTAAATATATGTAAATTTCCATGTGAAGAATTTTTAAATGTCCAGTTTAAAAAAAAAGAAAAATCTAAAGTTCTAAAAAACGGAACTTTTTTGTAAATGAAATCTGAAGCAAGTGAATTCTGAGAAGATGCATGTGGTTAATAACAGCAACCTGTCTGAAACATAGTAAGGATTCCCCAACACATGTCCTTAGAGGGTAGTTCTGTGCATTCTTTAGTTTTGATGTGATTAGAAATCCTCTTCTGACTTTACCTGTTGGAGGAATGCCCTTGAAATTCCTTGGATTTCAGTTCTGTCACCCGTATTTGAAAAGAGAGGCGCCACGATTGTAGTTCTCAGATTCCGTATACCCACTCAGAGTGTTTATTCATATAGAAATGAAACCTTCTTCTATACTACATGAAAAAGTTGAAGAAAATACTCCCAGTAGAAATTATTCATGTCAATCTAATGTGTTTTCACTACGATTTGCTGTCTCGCACTAAAATGCACCCTTAGGTGCCATGAAAGCCCTTCCTTAAGCCCACCATTCAGCAACAGCTTCTAACCCTGCTGACTCAGATTATGACATCTTGTTATAGAAATCTGAGAACCTCCACACATCTACACATTAGTCACTGAGGGACACTGCCAACCTCTGTCACAGAAAAGATTAAGACAACAAGAGTCCAAGCCGCAAAGATTGCCCTAACGAATTGTGAGAGCTTTGTTACTATGATCCTGGCTACAAGAGGACTCTGCCCAGCGTCACTGAGTGCTCCCAACATCACACATAAAGAGGTCAGAGTCATTCAGCTCTTACATGCCAGCAGATCAATTCTTACCGGGATAGCTTGCCCTTTACCCACTGTCAATGCAGTGTGCAACTTCAGAATGTCAAATTGTCGTTAAGTAAACGTCCGAATGGTTTCAACTCATACTGACCCTGTGTGCAGCTTCTGCGGCTGTCAAAGTTTTGTGGGAGCAGAAAGCCTCATCTTTTGCCCCCTTGGCATGGCTGGTGTATTCAAACCACTAACCTTGTGGTTCACAGTACAATGCTTATCCTACAGAGCCACCGCACTGTCAGTTTCAGTACAAAACCCATTAATCTATTAAGCCTCATGTCTCTCATTTCAAAACTGATGGCAGTGAAATAGAAAGAGTCTCAAAATTTGAATAGTCCCTAATCTGAACTCATCAAATGAAGGGTCCCTTCAATGCTGATAACTCACAAATTTCATCGGTAAGAAGCAAAAGAATCCGTTACCACATGAAATTGTTCTATATCTTCCCTGAATGAGTTTTGTAAGTGGGCCATTCAATGGCTATGATACTGTCAATTAAGTATTATCTGAATAATAAATAATTTGGAGGGTTTCTATTTTTGACTGTTTAATGCTGGAAGAATGCACTATGAGACCGTATGTACTATGATCCTGTCATTTCATCACTGCGGGCAAGTTTTTGGTGTTTAAACCACTCTCCCAACATACCACGATGACACCTTAGCGAAAGGTTACATACTAGCCAGACAACCCTGTCAGCTGCATAGAACAAAGGGGATGCACTAATTGCTTAAGCCAAATCCAAACCAACCCTCTGATCATTCACAAGTAACACAAATGTTTCCATTAAAAAAAAAAACACAAGTATACAGTGCAATCTGCTCACCGTGAAAGATCTGCTTTAACAAAAAGACTTCACTTCAGGCCAAGATTTCACTCTAACTTAGGACACATCATCATACGTTGATGTCATTAGATATTACACCTTTGGAATTTCACAGTCTTGAAAAAACTCTGCGCAGGGAGAAAGAAAGGGAAGGGGGGAAAAAGGGTTGGGTGAAAAAAAATTTGCATATGTAGTTATAAAAATGCCACAGCAGATTCCATGCTAGGCGCTGCCAAAAAAGAGAACAATTGCTGTTGCTCATCAGCACGCAGCCTTGAAATTATATTCTCTTTTCTAAGCAGTAGCAGTCATCAGATTAGCAAAATGAGGTTATCCTACTTAAACTCAAATAGTTCTTATATGGAATAAGCACAATGCAATCAACAGACAAGCAGCTATTTCCCTCCCACACAAACTATAATCTTTTGTGAAATATAGTTTTAATGAAGAATGCATAACCCTCCTACACATTTGGTTCTGCTCTCACCCTCTCCCACATTAAAAGCATAGATACATTTTAAAGAGAGGGAGATGAATTTTATAGCTTCTAATAACATCCCCTGCAATGTAGGATAAAGAAGGATGTCAGCATCTGAACAAACCCCCAGATGTGTCTTTTTCTCAAAATGTTACTATTATGAAAGTGAGGCTAGTCACCAATGGCTCCTGGGGGAGAGTAAAATGAAATAAACCTAAACAATGACTTTCACCAATATTTTAATGATTTCTTTCTAATTAGATGCATTATGAAGGTTTAATTCATTCAACTACTAATGACCCCAAACTCATGAAGCTCTGAATCTTACTACTTTATAAACTTCAAATTATAAATTGCTTGTCACGACTCATATTTCTTATTCCAGAAGCATTTTTTTTTCAAAGTAAACATTTATTTGTTTGTTTTCTAGGTGAGGTTTACAATGTACTCATTTTTCTGTCTCCCTCAATCATTTGAATTTTAAATGTCTAAAGCTGAAGCAATATGGCATGGCAGTTGTTACAGAGATTTTACCACTAAGGCAGCTCATTTGAAATGAGGCTATTAAAATAATGATGACTGCCCATACCACAATTGTATGAGACTAAAAAGAAATAAATAAAAAGAATAAAATCTCTTTTTCTACCCAGGGTTTTTTGTTTTGTTTTTTTAACCTCCAAACAGCATATATTAGAGATTACTAGTCTCTGGGATATATTTTAGAATTTGGTTCCTAGGAGGCAAAATATTAAAAGATTAGTTTTCAGTACCCTTGAGAGTGTTACATTAAGGGATTATAGTTTAGTTCTGAGGGGAAAAAAAAATACATAAATCAATAGATATACCTTGGTAAGCAAAGTCAATAAATTTTATTTCTCTTAAAGAAAATTCTTAAAAGATCAGAAAGCCGCCTGTCTAAATGCTTTAATGATGTGACTGCATTACACTAAAAAGTGTTTTCATTTTATATAATCATCATTGTAAAAGGCAAAATAATCACTGAAAAGATAGCCACAAACACCAGCAAACCAGAGCTAATACGTGGATTTACATGGATGTCTTATCTGTGTAGAACTTTATATTTCTTAGCTCAGCAAGAGATTAAGAATTATTTCTACAAACAAAGAAGCGTAGGGAGAGATAGAAGAGCATGAAGACAAGGAAGAAGAGAAAAAGGAGTTGGTAAGACAGAGATCTAGAAAAAAGTTTAGGAGATGAGCATCCTTATCCAAGAGTAAACAGTTGCTAAAATGCTGGGAGCCTTGTTCACACAAATGCAAGGGGGGAGAAAAAAAGGAAGGAAATGAGAAAACATTTCTGTGAAATCAATTATAATTTATCTCCAGATACATACACAAATTCAGTGCCCTGCTTCCCAAAGTGTTGATATGATATACAACTCAACTTGACAAATCACCAAACAAGTGTAGATTAAAGACTGCACTGCATTCCTATACATCACTGTGGACACTTTAAATTTAAAACCCCTATTTTTATCTATTCTTGTAATAGTCCAGTCGCTCGTGGATAAATCTGACTGGCAAACTGATTGAAAACAAAAACACAACAACATTAAGGAAAGAGAACTAAGGTCTCCCCTCCCAGCAGACCACACAGAGTTAGTTGCTCCATGCCTCCTAAAGCAACGTTCTGACTGCCCACTTTCTCAGCTTCAGGAAACGCACCTATCCTCACACACAGCCTCCAAGGGCTGGGAGCAAGCTGAGCCAGAATTGCTGCTGTTCACAAAAGGAATTCCCCCCTCCCTTCCCCTCCTCCTCCCTCCCTTCTCCTCTCGTTCCTCCCCCAGTCCCTGGCTGATGAATAATACCACTCTGCTACCTGCCTTGATCAACACCGTGAGCATTCAGAGAATGTAACAGCCTGGAAATTCCTGTTGTCCATGCGCTGAGGTCACAGATAAAGCTAAACAACAGCCGTGGTTCCCATCAATCATAAGTCACTCACTCACTGATAGAATGTATGGTAGGAGACCTGATGTAAGCGAGTCACCAGAGAAAATACCCACTGATGACGCATATCCAGGCATAAAAATAGTTACAGGGCCCTCAAAGGGATTATTCAACAGCCTACATTTAGACTTTCTTACAAGAGACCTAAGTCAAATGCACTGCAGTCAGTGGCTGGAAAGAGATAAAGTTTAAGTTTCCTCAACAGACATAACCCCAAATAGCTGGTTCAAATAAGCTGCCATGATAACAAGCTGTTTAATAAAATGCAACACAACTTTATAAGCATTAAATAGTACCAACAACTATCTATAAAATGTCACATAATCTCTTATTTTATTCCTGTTTCCTTTCACTCTTTCTTTAAAAAGAGTGTTCCCCAAATATTAAATTTAATCAGCCCAAAGAAATAAAGTATTAGTTGGTTTCAAATTAAATGTTAGGAAAACAACACAAAGTGCAATTCTCATCTGTATCCTTTTAAAGGATACGTAAAGCTTAATTCTAACTTTCACCAAAGAAATGGACATTTTGCAATGATATTTTTCCCAAAATCATCACATTATCACTTGTATCAGATACTCCTACCACATTATCTTACATACAGTGGGCATTTAACTTTTGTTTGACAAACGAATAAATGAAATAGTCAATTAAGTACTTGCAAATATTTTAAATGAACAAATGACAAGAAGGATGTTAACTGGGACTGAACTACTAATTTTTTATTTTGTGAGGAGAAAAAAAAACTTTTTTACATGCGTAGCAAATTTAATAGCTTTTGAGACATCTGTTCTTTTCCCTTCCACTCAAACATACATACAGCTACCCAGTAAAGGAGATCCTTTCACAGAACTTTCATATTGACAAATAATGGACTTTTGCACATTTTATATTTGAATATCTAAAAAGTTTCCTCCCCAGTTTCCGTTAAGCAAAGGTGCTGAAATAACGAATAGTAAAGGCAATTAGAGATGTCTGACCCCAAAATTTTGCCTCAGAACTTAGATGCTTCCTATTTTCACGCCTTATTCATTAGTCTTTGTTTCTAGTTCTCTAGTAATAATGGACAGATTTTCATAGTTACCCAGCTAACTGTTGTTGTTGTGTGCCACGGAGTCAGTTCTGATTCATGGAAATGGTTCCCAAGAGCAGCTGGTAGGTTTGAACTACTGACCTTTTAGCTAGCAGTCCATGGCTTATCCTTCAGGGCCACACCAGGACCATAGACTATTTCTCTGTGATACAAGGGATCTCAGTACTTCTTGATTTTAACTTCTCTGCCTATACATTTGGGGGTGGCGGGGAAGGTATTTGTCACAATGTTACTATAGTTTTGACAGCACTATGAAGAGCTTCATTGTGGACCATAAAGCATAAAGCATTTTGTATACTTCTTTTTCTCCAGGATGGCATTTTTCTTCCTGCACTAGTAGGTTCTACATCGCTTTCCTTAAGTGTGATAACGCTGCTATAAATACAGGTGGAAATTATTTTTAGTACTGAAATTTCGCAAAGCATTCACGTTCATCTCCTGTGCATATGTGTCAACAGTATGTGGCCTAGTTTAAAGAATGGAAATGCTCACTGGTGCCCCCTAGTTGGACAGGGCTAAGGCAATTTTGAAGAAACATCAGTGCCTCCACCACTTACATCCAAAATATTGCAAAGTTCCTAATCATTTCCAAAGCAGTAAGCAGCTAATTCCTGATATAAAACTTAGTGTAATAAAACAAATTAAAAATTTTATTTCATAAGGTTTCATTATTCAGTTTTTAAAAATGAACAACAATAATAAAAAATAATAAAGTTATAATGATACAAAAGGACAAGATAAAAAGACATACTCCTGTTTGCGAAAGAAGAGACAACATACTTAAAATTTAACTAACTCAAAAACCAAAAATATTTCTCCAGCTTCCCAGAAGCAGGTGTTTTTATATAACTCAAAAAAACTAGTCAAGGCACTCAGAAATAATCATGCTTCAACCTGCATCATACATGTGCTTTCAGTCATGGTGGTCTATGCTAAATCAAACTGAGGATTCTCAGATAATTTTGAAATAATGGCAATTTCTGAAGTAGACTTTATCTCAAAGGGCACAGACATGCTAACTACCAATTTAGAGAGCACAGATTGAGGGCCATAAGAAATTCTCTCCACTCTCCATCAACACTCCTAGTTTTAATAATCCCACATCTGTTAAATTTAATATCTAAAAAAAAGTATAAAAAAGAAGAAAAGGGAAATTCCTTATGCTAAATCAGAATCTATATTATCACTTGTTGTTATTAAGTACAGTCTAGTCAATTCTGACTCATAGCAATACTGTATAGAGTTTCTAAGGAGTGGCTAGTGGGTCTGAACCACCAACTTTGGGTTAATCTTGTTGTAGGTGTTAAGAGCTGTCAAGTCGATTCCGACTCATAGCGACCCTGTATAGGATTTCTGAAAAGCAGCTGGTGAGCCTGGACCACCGAGCTTGTGATTCAAACTGACCTGGTAGCACCACACCAGGATTCCTTGTGGTTAGCAGTCCAGTGCTTATCCTACAGCATATTCTGTTCCAATGAAAAAATCATCCCCATCACTACTTAAAATTAAAATATTCCAAAATGCATTTTAAAGGGCACTTGCTAACTTGATTTATTTATTTTGAAATATCAAACGACATTATCACCTGAACATTAATTAAAACCAAATCAAACCCAGTGCTAGTGAGTAAATTCCAACACATCAGGAACCTGGACAGGGTTTTCAAGACTGTAAATCTTTATGGGAGCAGAAAGTCTCATCTTTCTCCTGAGGAGCGGCTGGTGGGTTTGAACTGTCAACCTTTCAATTAACAGTTTAGTGCTTATCCTTAGCCACCAGAGCTCCTTAGACTAAATATTTATTATTATTATTTTAAAGACCAGATTATACTCCCAATAAAAGAGCCCCAAAATATGTAAAGCAAATACTAATAGAATTAAAGAAAGAAATAGACAAATCTACAACCATTTTGTTGTTGTTGTTGTTAGTGGGTAATTTTAATACACCACTTTCAAAAGAGGACAGAGCAACAAGAAATTTGACAAAGACACAGAAGAACTAAACAACACAATCAACTAACTTTGACCTCATAGATGTGTACAGAGCATTCAACCCAACAATACAAAACACATTCCTTTTCAGTGCACATGGAATGTTCTCCAGAATAGACCATGTGTTATGCCATAAAGCAAGTCTCCATAAATTTACAAACATCAAAATACTAGAAAGTATCTTCTCAGATTACAATGCTATAAAATTAGAAATCAACAATAAGAAGACTAAGAAAATAAAGTCAAATACATGGAAACTGAAAAACACCCTCCTTAAAAGCTACTGGGTAGTAGAACAAATAAAAGGTGAATTTACAAAATTCCTAGAAACAAATGAGAATGAAGACACATCATACCAAAATCTATGGGACACGGCAAAAACAGTGCTGAGAGGACAATTTATTCCAATAAATGCACACATCCAAAAAAAAAAAAAGAAAGAACCAAAATTAACATATTATCACAACATTAACATTAGCACAACATTAGAAACACACCAGGAAAGTAAACCTACAGTCATCAAAAGAAGAGAAATCATAAAGATTAGACCAGAAATAAATGAGATAGAAAACAGAATAATAGAAATAATCAACAGAACAAGAAGCTGGTACTTCAAAAGGATTGACAAACCATTGGCAAATTAACAAAAGAAAAGAGGGAGAAGACACATAGAAACCACATGGGTGATTTCACAACAGAACTAATGAAAATAAAAAGAATAGCAACAGAATGCTATGAAGAGATGTACTACAACAAATTTGAAAATCTAGAGGAGATGGAGAGATTTTTTTAGAAAAATATGGCCTACCTAAATTTATACAGAGTGAAGCAGAAAACTTGAAAAGGTCTATTAACAAAAGAAGAAAATGATCAGGTCATCAAAGCACTCCCAACCAAAAAAAGTCCAGGTCCACATGGCTTCACTGGTGAGTTTCTACCAAACATTCAAGGAAGAGCTGTCACCAATTCTACTCAAATTATTCTAAAATATAGAAAAGGATGAAAAACTTCCTAATACATTTTATGAAGCAAGCATAACCCTCATGTGAAAATGAGGGAAAGACATCACTAAGAAAGAAAATTATAGACCAATTATCCCTCATGTACATTGATGCAAAAATTCTCAACAAAATCCTAGTGAATAGAATTCAACAGCACATAAAAAAAAAAAAAAAAAAGTAGAAGAAGAAGAAGAAGAATACATCATGACCAAGTGAGATTCGTTTCAGGGATGCAAGGATGGTTCAATATTAGAAAGTCCAGATTTTATAATTTCATGCACAGAATCGGGGAAGGGGAGCAAATACCAAAAACAATGTAGCAAAAAAATGTATCTACTTTTTCAATTTAGGCACTCTAGAAACCAAACTTAAATCCATTCTCTATGTCATTAATAAAATACATTTTACATATTTTGACTAAACTTTTAAAATTGGAAACTACATCCCTAGGTCAGTATACTATCCCTAGCCTAGGGCAGATCCATGCCATGTAGACTATAAATAAGGTTAATTATTTCTTTTAGCCTGGGTAGTCTCACTATTATGGTGGGATTCTGTTTTATCTTTTAATTTAAAAAATTATTTGAAATGCTATTGTTCAACAATGATCTTTTCTATTTGGCAAATAAGATTGCTTCCTGGTTTTTTTTATGGGTTATGGTCAATTAAATTATTATCTTCACCCTCTCCCAACCTAGAGTTCACTTACATGTGCTCATGTACGAAGAGTTTTTCCACATATCTAGCCTGTTGGTGAGGTCAAACATTCACCAAGCACCCAAGTTAAATACATGACTACGGCTGCTGTTGTTGTTAGTGCTCGCCAGTCTGTTCCAACTTATAGCAATTCTGTAGAGGGCTTCCAAGGAGCAGCTGGTGAGCCTGAACTGCCAATCTTACAGTTCACATCAACCTTACACATCCTCACAGTTGTTAGGTTTAAGCCTCTTGTGGCAGAAATTGTGTTAACCCATCTCACTGAGGCGCTTCCTCTTTTCCATTGATCCTCTATTTTACCAAACACAATGTTTCTAGAGACTAATCCGAATAAGGCTCTGGACCCCTAGGTCAGTTTGTATCACAAGGTCAGTGGTTCAAACTCACCAGATGCTTCTCAGAAACCCTATACAGGGTCGCTATGAATTGGAACCGAGTGGATGGCACTTAACAAGGATCTCTCTTGATAGCACGTCCAAAGTACAGAAGACTTAGGTAAATAAATGTAATACTACCCTGTGCTTTCTCTCTCCTTCCAAACCGTGATCTACATGATTCAAATGGGATTTTATATAACACTTTTGATGATGGCACTCATCGTCATCGGATTAAAACTCTTCAATGGCTCCTGGGTACACCATGCAAAATTTTGTATAATCTGACTCCTGGTTCTGTAGGATGGAGCCTGGTATGACGCTGTGGGTTAATGCACTGAACTATAAGGTCGATTTGAATTGCAGACAGTTCAAATTTACCAGCCACTCCTCGGAAACCCTATATAGGTTTTCTATGAGTCAGAACCAACTCCAAGGCAGTTAACAACAATCACAACAGCTCTGTAGGATAAACACTAGACTCTGAACCACAGGCTGGCAGTTCAAGCCCACCAGCTGCTCCATAGGAGAAAGATGAGACTTTCTGCTGGCAAAGATTTACAACCTCAGCAACTCTATACACTATGAGTCGAAACTGATTCAGCAGCAACATCAGCCACCACCACCACCTCTCCAACCTGTGCCTTAAACCCTATGCTCCAGAAATTCTAAACTCAAATTCTTTCCCAAGCCATATTGTTTCATGTCTCCTTGTCCTTCTCTAGGCACAGATACCAATCAATTCTACTCATCTTTCAAAAGCCCCTATGAGTCACCTCCTGGGTAAAGCAATCCCTGACTTTCCCCCACCCCCAGTAAAGATCTGCACACCGTATCATAATTACATCTGTATGTCAAACTCCCTATTAAACTTTCAGCTCCTTGAAGTCAGTGGTTGTGGTTCCCGATGACTCCAGCTGACATTGTCCTTGAACTAAGGTGGACTGAAGCATGGGACACTGCACAGGTATCACTAACACCTGGTGTGGTCTGCCTAGATTTTAAACACAGCATGGGAGAACACAAGGACACTTTGTCTGAAATCAAAGAAAAAGGGTTCGGTCTGTAGCCTTATCATACCTTAGCATAACTCATCTGAACCTTTGACTCCCAGTTTATAAAACTGTGTTAGGATAAAATGAAGTAGCATATTTGATGTGTCTAGTCATTGTACATGGACCTCTAGCAGTGTAGTGGTTACGAGTCGGGCTGCTAACTCAGGGTCAGCAGTTCTAAATCATCAGCCATTCCACAGGAGAAAGATGAGGCTTTCTGTTCTTGTAAAGATTTACAGCCTCAGAAACCCTCTACAGGGTCACTATGAGTCGGAACCAAATCCTCAGCACACCACCACCACCTGTCATTGTACAGGACTCCTGGTGTGGCGCCTGAGGATCAGCATTGGACCGAAGGGTTAGTGTGAACTGCAAGGTCAGTGGTTCAAACTTAACAGCTGCTCCTTGGAAACACTATACATGGTTACTTTGAGTCAAAGCCAACTCACTGGCATTTAACAATACCACCACAACATTATGCTTTATTATGTAAACAGAAGTATTAGTGTGGTGCTACAGAATAAGCACTGGACTGCTAATCTCAAGGTCTGATGTTCAAGCCTACCAGCTGTACCTCAGAATTGACTAGATGACACTTAACAACAACAACATTATGCTACATGTATAATAGAAAAATGTCAATTGCTGGTGCACAATTATATACATATGGGCTTCAAAAAATCCATAGAAAAAAATCCTATTATCTTTTAAGTCCATGTATCCATGAAATTTTTGAAGCCTCTTCATATATCAGACATCAAAAATACCTATTTCAGCATTGCCCATTACACTGTAGCCAATAGAGTAGCCAATAGTCACATGTGACTATTGACACGTGATTTGTGGATGATATGACTGAGGAAATGCTCTATTTCATTGTAATTACTTCAAATTTAATAGCCACAAGAGACTAGTTCAGATCCACTTCCATCCAGTCTCAATGGTGCCTGCTTTAAGTACCTGTCTTCTCCCTTTCCCCAAAGATTTTACAAGGATTCAAGTGCTGCTGATAATTAGGGTCTATCTATATTTTCTTTTTCTTTTTATACTGCCCCTTTTGTTAAAGAAGTTCAACCTAAGTGCCTGAAGTTTCACTCCCTTTGTAAATAAATTCTAACACTAGGAAACGGTCTACATCAGAAGCCCACCCACTTCCAGTAAATCAATTCCAACTCAGTGACCCAATAAGAGAGTGGACAACAGCTCCATAGGGTTTCTGACCTTGTAAACCTTTACAGTTGCAAGACTGCCTTATCGTTCTCCCATGGAGTATGTGGTGGATTCGAACTGTCAACCTTTCAGTTAGCAACCTGGACTCTTTACATCAAAAACGCCTATATAATCAGTTCCATCTAAAGAGTCCTGGAAGTATGAGGATGTAGCAGAATTCCACATGGAGCTCTCCTATAAAACTTTGTATCTTTACTATAGTTGTTAATACAGCCCATCCCTTATTTTATGCATGCAATTATTAACATATGAATTTCTTTGCTTGTCATCAACACTAAGACTATAAATTCCTTAAAGGTAGAAACAATGTTTCTTCTTATTTCCTTGTGTAAAAGAGGATTCATACTCAATGAAAGATTGTACAGATGAAATTAACAATAAAGAATACAGTCTACAGAAGGGTACCCCCAGCATTATAGAGGATAAATTACAGTAGCAAAGGTACAGTATTTGAGACCAGGAGACTTTGGTTCAAATCCCAGCTCTGCCACTTATATTCCATGAAGTCGTGGGAAAATCGCAGGGCATCTCATCTGTGAAATAATAAAAGCCAGTAAAACCAGTTGCTATCAACATGACCCCAACTCATGACAACCTCCACTGGTGAAAGAAGTACTCTGTTTTCAATGGCTGACTTCTCAGAAACAGATCACCAAAGAGATCAGAATGCACACAAATAATAGTGAAAATTACTAGTTACTAGAGTGAAACCCAAAAAACACCATTTAAATATCTACCTTCTATATTGTTGTTGTTATTATTAAGTGATGTCAATTTCGACTCATATCAACCCTGTATAGGGTTTACAAGGAGCTGCTGATGGGTCTAAACTGCTGACATTTCAGTAAACAGTTCAGAGTTTACCCTACAACACCACACCAGGGCTCCATCTTCTATATTACTACAATAAATAATCATCTGCAAATGTGCAGTACATCATTTATAAATCTTGATAATTTGGGTGAATGTCTACAGATAAAGATCAATTTTTAAATAATTATAAGGATGATTACACTTCTACTGATAAACAACAATAAAGGGCTTCATCTGGTCTTTACAGATTCATTCGTGTTCACCAAGGTCGGATAATGCTGAGATTTGCTTTTGGGTTTATAACCTGTCAGGTTAATTATACTACATATGTTTTATGGGCAGAGTCTGTGCCACTCAATGTATTAGATAATTAGGTGAAATTTTAGTTTGTGCTTTACCTTTCACAAAGGACCTTCACGCACTTTGTTTTCTTTTTAATCTTCAGGACAACGCCAAGATAGGTTTGTTGTTGTGTTAAGTGCTATTGAGTCAGTTCCAACTCATAGCGACCCTGAATAGGGTTTCCAAGGAGCAGCTGGTAGGTTTGAACTGTCAACCTTGTGGTTCACAGTCCAGTGCTGATCCTACAGGGTCACATCAGAAGTCCACCAAGTTTTGTCATTCCCATTGTGCAGAAAAGAAAAGCAATAACAGATTTCAAAGATAAAACCCACCCAGACTTCTGGTGTGGCACTGGACGATCAGCACTGGACTGTGAACCACAAGGTCTGCAGTTCAAACCTACCAGCTGCTCCTCAAAAACCCTATACAGGGGAGCCATGAGTTAGAACGGACTCGACAGCACTTAACTACAGCATGAGTCCCAGGGGAAAGACAGGACAATCGGTTACCATAAAGATTGTAGGCTAGGAAGCCCTATGAGGCAATTCCACTGCGCCATCTAGGTTGGCTAGGAGTCGGAATCGATGGCACACAACAACAGACACGGCCTTCAGGTTCATAACTCTACGTCTACAGCTCCAACTGCTGCTGCTGAGTTGACTCTGGCCCAGATGTGTCAGAGTAGAACTGAGCTCCATAGGATTTTCTTCTTCAGTGGCTGATTTTTTTAAAACAGACCATCAGACCTGGCTTTTCAGGTGCCTCTTGACTGGACTTGAACTTCCAACTTTAAAATTAGCAGATGAGTATATTAACCTTTCATACCATCCAGGGATTCCTTTGCCATTATACTCATTGATAATTTCCAAAAGAGAACCTTAATTCTGTTCATGTGTTCCCACAAGAAGAATTTTAACAAAGCAGTAAGCATCACACAGTACCATAAAAGAACCCTGGTGACACAGTGGGTTAAGCGTGGGCTGTCAACTGCAAGGTCAACAGTTCAAATCTACCAGTCTTGGGACTCCTATGGAACAGTTCTATTCAGTTCTATAGGGTCACTTCAAGTCAAAACCAACTCAATGAAAGTGCATTTGACTTTGGTTCTTTATAGTTCATGGTGTGTGTGTGTGTGTGTGTGTGTACAATTTATTGGCTTAAAAAACGTGTCTTCACAAACACTCAGCTAGCAGATTCCTAAAATAACTTTGGGGAGCACAGTGGCTCAATAGGATAAGCACTGGACTGTCACCTACAAGGTTGATAATTTGGGTCCACCAGCAGCTCAACAGGAAAAAGAGGCTTTCTGCTCCTGCAGAAGATTTACAGCTTTGGAAACCCTAAACAGGGTCACTACAAGTTGAAAACAACTCCACGGCACTTAATAACAACAACATCACAATCTTGTAAAGCAGGTATGACAAATGAGGAAGCTGGGGTTCAAAGAAATCCTGACCCTTGACCATGTCTTTGCAGTGTGATGAAAAGATATGATGTGAGTACTTGGGCTGCAGGTATAAAGCCACTACTTTTGGACATCTTCATTATATGTAAAAGGAGAGTATTTAAGAATTTTAATCACTCACAGATACCACCTAGCTATAAAATTCTCTAATTGTAACTCATGGCTGGGACAAGACCCCGGATGGTCTCAGTTCTTTCTGGTACTTTGTTCTGTCTTACCAACGGTACTATGATAGCTCACTGTTTTCTCCACAATTGAACAAACCTGGACCTAATTAAGAAGTCCATTCAGGTTTTGTTTATCTTTGTAGAACATTCCAAACCCACTGCTGTTGAGTTGATTCCCCTACTCATTGCTGTTGTTGTTAAGTGCCGTCGAGTCAGTTCCAACCCATAGAGACCCTGTACAGGGTTTCCAAGGCTGTAAATCTTTACGGGAGCAAAAGCTTCATCTTTCTCCCATGGAGCGGCTGGTAGTTTCAAACTGCTGACCTTGCAGTTCGCAGCCCGGTTCGTAACCACTACGCTACCAGAGCTCCTTACTCATAGTAATCCTTTAAGTCAAAGTAGAACTGCTTCATAGGGTTTCAAAGACTGTACTCTTTCCAGACAGGCTGATGCATCTTTCTTCATGGAGCAGCTAGTGGGTTTGAACCACCAGTCTTTCACTTAGCTGCCTAGCACTAAGTAAGCACCGTATCACAAGAATGCTCTTTATAGAATGGTAGGCCCTTTTCCACTCTGTTTATATTTTGGTGCCAGAGCATATACCAGTACAAACACGCATCTCCAAGAAAAGTTTAGCTGAGTCGGTCAGAATAACCCGCATGGCTGGCAAGAGGGTAAAAGGACTGCCACACTTTCCTTCTGGGGATGGAAGATGCTGTTTGTTTTGATGGCCTTTTGTATTTTTTTCATTTTAGTTTCAATGAAACCGTACAAAAATCAAGATTGATAAGAAAGACAGATTTGCACCCAGGAATCTGGACCTGGGAAACATCTAAATGTGGATCAACCAAGAACCTTTCCACCATAAAGAAAGGAACAAGTACAGAGACTGAAGGTGGGGACTCAGGTGCACAAAGCTACACAGACCCTCTAGGCTGGAATGGATTGAGCTCTTCCCTCATCCCTGTGAAGTGCCAGAGAAAGATGCCACCTGACTCCCGGAGAATATCTTTGGAGCCTGGCAGAAACCTGACCTGCTCTAGGTTATTTTTGCTGATGGCTAGTGGTTCTTAAAGGGACATGCTCTACACATCCAGACGCAGAAGGGAAATCAATGGAAAGGCAGATATAATACACACACACACACACACATATGTATATGTGTGTTGTTGCTACTGTTGTTCTTGTTAACTGCCATTGAGTCAGTTCTGACACATAGAGAGCCTGTATAGAATTTTTGAGGAGTGGCTGGTGCGTTTGAACCACTGGCTTTCCAGTTAGTAGTCCAGTGCCTATCTTACAGTGCCACACTAGGAATAAATATTGTGGTGGTTGGTGGTTATGTACCATGGAGTGGGATGTGACTCATAGCGAGCTCAAACCTGTATAGAGTTTCTGAGGCTGTAAATGTTTATGGGAGCAGAAAGCCTCATCTTTTGCCCGCGGAATTGCTGATAGTTTTGAACTAACGACCATGAGATTAGCAACCCAATTCATAATCACTATGCTACCAGAGCTTCTGGGAATATATATGATAGAGAGATAGATAGACAGATATAGAAGTCCTAGTGTGGCATTGTGGATTAATGTACTGAACTGCAAGGTTGGTTTGGATTACAAAATTGGGGGTTCAAGCTCATGAAACACCCTATACAGGGTCACTGTGGGACTGAATCAACTCAACAGCACTGAACAACAACATATATATATGAACACAGTGTCTCCATAAGATAAGAACCGGACTGCAAACCACAAGGTCCATGGTTCAAGCCTGCCAGCAGCTCCAAGGGAGAAAACATGAGGTTTTCTGCTCCTGTAACAAAACTCTATTTCGGGTCACTATGAGTCGGAAGCCACTCAACAAGTGCCAATGTGTCAGTTCTGACTCATAGAGAATATATATATATATATATCATTGTTATCAAGTGCTGTTGAACTGATTACAACTCATAACGACCCTATATAGGGTTTCCAAGGAGCAGCTAGTGAACTTCAACCGCCAACCTTGCGGTTCAAACGACCTTGCAGTCTAGCGCATTAACCCGCAGCACCACATCAGGACTCCATATATGCATGAGATAATGCCAGTCTACAAAAAACAGAAAGACTACTGGAGCTCAGTGAGGCTACCTAACACGGCCAAAGTTGCAAGATGGATGGGCAACGCTGTCTGTGGGAATGGTAAGGATTCCAGAAGCAAATACTCAGCTACTGAAAAGACAATTCTCATGAAATAATGAACCCTTTTGTTATCTGACCCACATTCCTACACTGGCCCAGGAGCCAGAGAAATAATCTAGTAACTACAAGGGATATGGGATCTGAAGCCGTAAGTGGCCAGGATTGCAAACCTGCTCCTCCACAAACTTGCTGGTGACCTTCCTTGGGCAAGTTAGTTCACTGTCTAAGCCTCAGTGGGACTAACAGTCATAGCTGCATCATCTGGTTGACTCAGAGATGAAATAAAATCCTGTGTGTAAGGGTTACACTTGGGGTGGCACCAGGCACATAGAAACATCTCAGTAAAATGGTTGGCTACTATTATCAGTTAAGGAGCTCTGGTAGCGTAGTGGTTACGAATCGGGCTGTGAACCTTAAGGTCAGCGGTTCGAAACTACCAGCCGCTCCGCGGGAGAAAGATGAGGCTT
>NW_006408531.1:4117065-4185101 GCF_000296735.1 Chrysochloris asiatica | reverse complement strand
TATCAGTGGTATTAGTATTTCTATTTTGCAAGTATTTAATTCACTTTGCCTTGAAATTGGACACTGTACAATCAAAAGAAAAATAATACAGAAACTAATTGCTGAGCAGGCACTTTAGAAACATAATCTCCAGTTCTCACAATTTTGATAAACATGGTTCTGTACCCCTTTTTCCAGGTTAAGAAACTGAGGGTCACAGAGGTTTAGGGATGTGCCCAAGTTACAAATGAGGAAGTGACAGGGCAGAAATTTTCATCCAGATCCGACTCTAAAGCCAACACCCCATCCACTCAATGAAAAGCAGCCGATGGAATGCTGGGGTGAACTATAGAAGGCACCAGCAGGTTCAGTTCCTAGCCCTCCACTTGTTACCTGTTGCCTCTATCAGCCCTAAAACCTCCCGATTCTGTTCCATTTGCCAGTTATAATGTTTCTTCTTTCTCTAACCTCTGAAGAAAGTTCTGCAACTATGAATTACTGTTAAGTGCCATCAAGGTGGTTCCAACCCATATTGACCCTTTATAGGTTTTCAGAGAAGCAGCTAGTGAGCTTGAACTACCGACCTTGAAATTTAAACTGACCTTGCAGTCTAGTGCATGAACCCACAGCACCCCACACAAGGACTCCCATCCATGAATAGTCTAGAGGTATTTCTGAAAAGAATTAATAAATTCTCTATCTCTATTAAAACAACATTAGTCTAAGTGTTGCTGACAGTGTTTCACTGCTATTTATAAGGTTTTCAGTGACTAAATATTCGGAAGTAGTTTGCCTCTCCTTCTTCCTAGTCTGTCTTTGTCTGGAAGCTCATTTGAAACCTGTCCACTGTGGTTGACCCTGCTGGTATTTAAAATACCAGTGGCATAGCTTCCAGAATCACAGCAACACACAAGCCACCACAGTACAACAAACTGACAGATGAGATGTATTGCACTGGCCAATCTTCTGCAAAAGACCTCTTTAAAGTGTTGAAGAGCAAAGATGTCAGAGTTTGAGGACTAAAGGTTGCTTGACCCAAGCCATGGTATTTTCAATAACCTCATATGCATGCGAAAGTTGGACAGTGAATAAGGAAGACCATAGAAGAATTGATGCTTTTGAGTTATGGTGTTGGAGGAGAATATTCAAAGTGCCATGGGCTGCCAAAAGAATCAACAGATCTGTGTTAGAAGAAATACAGCCAGAGTGCTCCTTGGAAGCCAGGATGGCCAGACTTCATCTTTCATACTTTGGACATATTGTTAGGAGGGACCAGTCCCTGGATAAGGCTATCATGTTTGGTAAAGTGGATGGTCGGAGAAAAAGAGGAAGACCCCGCCAGTGAGATGGACTGGCCCAGTGGCAGCAGCAATGGACTCAAAGGTATCAATGATTGTGAGGTTGGCCCAGGATCAAGCAGTGTTTCGTTCTGTTGTGCACAGGGTCGCTATGAGTTGGTTCTAACTCAATGGCATCTAACAACAAAGTCTAAGTGTTTATTTATAAGCCGCCGTGTGTGTTGTTGAGTCAGTTCCTACTCATAGAGACCCTATATAGGGTTTCCAAGGCTGTAAATCTTTACGGCAATAGAAAGTATCATCATTCTCCCATGGAGCGACTGGTGAATATGAAGTGCTGATCTTCCTGTTAGGAGCTCAATGTGTAACCCACTATGCTACCAAGTCTATGAGCCATGTTGTTGTTGTTACGTGTCGTCGAGTCAGTACCGACTCATAGCGACCCTGTATAGGGTTTCCGAAGAGCAGCTGGTGAGCTTGAACCACCAGCCTTGCAGTTTAAAGCGACCTTGCAGTCTAGTGCATTAACCCATAGCACCACACCAGGAATCCAGAAATTTCCAAGCGTTATGTGAAATGTTATTGTTCTTGGGTGCCTCCAAGTCCATTTGGACTCATAATGACCCTATGTGACAGAGAACAACTGTCCTATAGGGTTTTCTAGGCTGTAATCTCTACAAGAGCAGATCAGCAGATCTTTATCTTGTGGAGCCATTAGATATGTTCTAACCACCAATAGTTCAGTTACCTGACCATTGTACCCCCAAAACTTATTATATAAGCCATAATAAAGCCATACAAATGCAAAGCATCTTAGAATTTAGAAAGCTTTTTTCCAGGCAAGAGTGCATCCAAACTATTCAGCAAGCTAAGTATGTGCTTGCTTTTCAGGTGAGGAAGCTGAGATACACGTTAACTCAACCCTATGGTCCCAGAATCAGTAAATACGAGACTCAGCATTTGCATATCCAAGTTCACTGGTATTATAATCCATGCTCCATCCATTTTACTATGTTTGGCTCTGGAAAAATATCAGCATCTTGTCTTGCATGATCTGCTACACTTAGTAATACATCAACATCCCCCTTTTTCCTGCAGACACTGTCTTTTACTTGTATATGTGTAAAGTATTATTTCTAGTTCAATTCTACACTATTTCCCAAAATAGCACAATACCTAGCCAATAAAACCAAGTTAATAAGATAACTTCTGAAGCTTGACTATTCCAATGAAAGAGACTATGTCTCACTCATCTTTACATAGCCTGGAGTAACTGCTTGCCCACAATACTAGGAATCCAATGATTAGAATTGAGTGAGGTTCAAAAGGACTAGAACTTTATAAATCATAAATACTTCCTCATTTAAATAATAATACTTTTTTTTTTTTGAGAGCGCATTTTAGAGACTAAAGTTTTAGAGAACTTGACAAGTAAGTTCTGTTTCAATGTGATAACACATTGTTCACAATGAGTCTTAAGCTCTTCCAAGTGCTTTATGCTTACTAATTTTATTTTCTTTATGACTGCCTAAGCACTATTATTATTATTCTTTTACAGATGAGAAAAGTGGGGCAAGGGAATATGCCCAAAGGTATATATATATATATATAACTAGTTAGCAGCAAAGCAATAATTTGAACCCAGGGAATGTAGCATCTGGAGTAAGTGACCAGAACCATTCTGCTACAGTGTGTCTCCCCTGATTTTCTGCCAAGCATGGTCCTTCCTTCTCATTTAATCTTTACCACAACCCTAAAGCAAACAAACCAACAAATCTGTTACCATCAGTTTGTTTCAGCTCTTGGAAATCCCATGTGTTACAAAGTAGATTCTAGTATTTAACTGATTCTGGGACTATACAGGATTGACTTAACCTTTAGCCCACTTTCTTACCCTGAAAAACAAGCACACACTTAGCTTGCTGAATTGTGTGGATGATCCTATGTCTATGAGAATGCTTTATAAGTTCTAAGAAGTTTTGCATTTGTATGGTTTTATTATGCTTTATATAATAGGGAGCTCTGGTGGTGCAGTGATGAAGCGCTCTGTTGGTAACTGAAGTATTGGTTAGAATTTAGATCTGATATTGTTGTCTTTGTTCTAATCTTCATGGAAAATAATCAGTGGGCCTTTCTTTCCTGGTCACTGAGTGGGTTGAAACCACCAAAGGTTAAGTTGGTTGTTAAGCACAAACTGTTTGTGTCATTCAAGTCATCTTGGTGATTGAAGTTTGTCTTGATAAATCACTGGCTTCATCAGATGTTCAAGAGAAATTAAAACACTCCATCTATTTGTTTAGAATTGCAGTCCCATTCCATGACCAACACTTGTCACAACCACTATATCCACCCCATTGTAATTTAAAAGACTGCTAGCAAAATAAAATTAATAGCTACATTTCATCTTTGAAATTTCCTATTATTGTTGTAGTTGTTATGTGCCGTGGAGTCGGTTCCGACTCATAGCGACTCTGTACGGGGTTTCCGAGGCTGTAAATCTTTATGGGAACAGAAAGCCTCATCTTTCTCCCGCGGAACAGCTGGTAGTTTTGAACTGGTGACCTTGCGGTTTGCAGCCCGATTCATAACCACTATGCTACCAGAGCTCCTTATTGTTGTAGTTAGGTGTTGTTAAATGCCATTGAGTTAGTTCTGACTCATAGCAAACCTGTCTAGGGTTTCCAAGGAGCAGCTGGTGGATTTGAACTTCTGACATTTAGTCTAACAATCTACTTCTTATCCCACTGGGACTCCTTTGAAACTTAAAGAGTTTAAATATATAACCAGTTTACTGTGTTCATGGGCAGTATCTTTTGATTTTAGATTTTTTTCCCTATGCAATCTTGTACACATCACATCGTTTTTCATATGGCATCTTAAAATTTTATAATTCTACTGAACATCCATTGACAACTAGTTTTTAAAAGATAGAAATTTGTAAATGGGTTTCTTCATGATTTCAATCCTTACTTTTCTTCTTGCCTTTATCAAACTTATTTTTTCTTTTTCTTTTTGATTTTCTCTTTACTGGTGTTTTTTTCTTTTCAGAGTGGTACCCAGTACTACAGCAAGCTTCCAAAACAAGAGAGTTTTCAGGTTTATCGAAGTTGAGTCTATGGACAGCCCACATCATTATCTCCAGGGAGGAGCCTCCAAATGTACATTTTCAGTTAGCAGCCAGGTGAAGTCTGTAAGCACTGTAATCCATCATAGCATTTTCAGTCTGCAGACTCCTAGAAACAGTTTTTGTCTTTGCTTTTTATTGAAGCCTTCTTCATTTGCCAATGCATATATGCTAGTTTTACAAAGAATGACTTCAGCTGAGAGTGTCACACAATGTGGGGCGCTTTAGATACTAAATTTAAACCAAAGATTTTAACACACTCTATTATTTATTTCAATGTGCAGCAACCAGGAAACACAACAAGAGAATAGAGAATGGATTAAATAAGGACTTCAAATGTAATTACTTAAAGGAACATGTCCAGCCTAGTTCAGCCGAGGTTGCTGAAGCAACAGATTTTTACTTTCAAGGTTTTATTTTAGTGTAAAAACCTGGACATTCAGTTCCCTGTGTTTACTGCTATTCTCTAAAATCAACTTTACAGAATTAACTACGAAACAATGACCAATTTGGAGAAAAACAATCAATGAAACGCCTTCAAAAGTCTTTAATAGTAAGTATTGGTTCACTCATAATGCCGGAGACAAGCTAAAACATAAAATGTGTTGTTTTTGAAGTGGCTATTTGCAACAACAACAACAATTTGCTTAGTGTTTGATTATTTTGTATAAAGTCTTCCAGAAAATTCAGGTCACGATAACAGGATGCTATAACCAATCCTGCCTTCATCAGTCAACCTGTCCCTCTATTGTTTGTTCTTCACCCTCACAGACAACTAGTTCCTCCAACACCCCCTCCTTCCTCCATCTCTTCTTCCCACTCCTTCCTGTCCACCTCCTCCTCTAGGCTTTTCTCATTCTCCTGTCTAGATTCCACTCTGAATCACTTTACCCTTTCTCTTGCCAGCATCCCAATTCATTCATCACCTTGTCCTTCAGTGAGCCATCCTAAAAAACCACCCAACCACCCTTTCTGGTCTTATACCGCCTACTCAGAGTGGCTCAGGAAAACCAGAGACTGAGCTAAACCCGATGAATGGTAGTGATTTCACAGTGTTCCATTTCCTTCAAGGATATTTCCAAATGTTTCCTCCATTGTCCTCAATCTGATCCAGTTTCCCCAGACAGATGACTTTGCCTTCTGCTTTACAAATAATTTAATTAATTACATAAAAAAAGAGTTGTTCAAGGAATAATGTCCTTGATGTATAATCCCTACCCACGAATTTAGTAGCAAATCTCCCTATCCTACCTTCCTTCAGCTTTCATCAGCCCTTTCTAGAGTTCAGCACACTCTGCCTGGTCCAGGACTCAACTCATTCAATTGCCATCTCTCTTTTGTATCATCTGCCTTCCCCTCCACTAACTCTTTCCTGTCAACCCTCCACCAGGTCCATATCTCTGTAAATATGTTCTCTGGGTCCTACATCTTTCTCAATCAGTCTACATATCATCTCACTCTTCTTATACACAGTCAAGCTTTTAAAAGAGTGGCCTCGATATTGAACTTCAGGAGACAAAGAGTCTGGCTGTAATGTTCTCTATGGTAACTACTACTTGCATAGTTCTGGGTAGGTCCTCAATATATAAATTTTGTTGTTTCATATTGACGCTGCAAAAAGGCAGAAAGCCCAGTAGGAAAGAGTACCAAAAACTTCAACAGGCACTTCATAAAAAAAAATTAAAAAATAAATCCAATGGCCAATAAATACATTTTAAAAAAAGTGTTCAACTTCATTAATCATCTGAGAAATGAAAATTAAAGCTGGGAAGCAATGCCACTAAATAAACCAAGAAGGCTAAAATGAAAAAGGTGGAAATACCACAGACTAGGGGATGAGAGGAGGGCAATTAAGACTCTCATGCATTGTTGGAATAAAATAGAAATCAGTACAACCACTTTAAAAAAGCATTTGGCAGTTAACTACAAAAGTATATGAACATATAAAGTATACATGCAAGTCTTATGAGCCAATAACTCCACTCTTAGGTATATACCCAACAGATATGTATTACATCTTCCTAGAAAAATGATTTCTAATAGGTCAAATAAAAAATAACCCAATCAAAGATGGCAGAATGAATAAACTGTAGTTTCTTCATGACCCAAGCCACGGTATTTTTAATAACCTCATTTGCATCTGGAAGTTGGACAATGAATAAAAAACCCATAGAAGAGTTGATGCATTTGAGTTATGGTGTTGGAGGAGAATATTGAAAATACCATAAACTGCCAAAAGAGCAAACCAATCCACGTTGGAAGAAGTACAGCCGGAATGCTCTTTAGAATTTAGGATGGCCAGAGTTCATTTCTCATACTTTGGACATATTGTCAGAAGGGACCAGTCCATGGAGAAGGACATCGTGCTTAGCAAAGTGGAGGGTCTGTGAAAAAGAGGAAGACCCCCAATGAGACAGATTTGTGCAGTAGCAGCAGCAATGGGCTCAAGTGTATTTTTCTTCTTGGGTTTCCTAGTTCTTGCACAGAGCTTGGTACACAGCCAGCTCACAACAAATGGTTCTGGATGAGTGACTGAGCATGCTGTCTCACCCCACTGATAGATTCTATTCTCATAATTGCTACATTCCCAAGTCTGCATGTTCAGCCTCTCTGCTGAGCTCCAGGTCTCAATACTTGCCTACAGAACATTGCATTGATAATCATCTGTTTTCTATTTGCAAATTGGCTTTAGGTCAGGAGCTTTACATAGATTATCTCCTTTACCCATCACACACAGCCTGCAAGCTAGTAACTATTATCCCCATTTTACAGACAGGGCAATTAAGGATCACAGAGGCTAAATAACTCACCTAAGAATGCACAGGTAACAAGTTGGAGAAGTTAAATCTAAACTGATTTTTGTTTGTTTGTTTTCTCACTCCAAAGCCAGGAACCTTTCCACAGACCACGTGACCAACAAAACCAATCCCACTGCCATCCTGCGGAATCCCACTCGTACCGACCCTATAGGACAGAGTGGAACGACTCCTTAGGGGATCCGAGCAGACAGCCTCATCTTTCTCCCACAGAGTAGTGATGGGTTAGCAGTCCAACACGGATCCCACAGTGCCCACAGATGCAGCAAATCTAAAATGTGGGGTGTTGCCTTTCTCAAGGTCTTCATCTTCCAGTATTCCTTATCCTGGGCTAGAGGGCTTGGGATTGACTGCTCTTCCCCTAAGTCTTCACACTGACTCCATCACTAAGGAATGTTTCCCAAGGTTGGTAATCCATCTTCTGTTCACTGTTTTGAATATCACAGCATTAATTCAGGCCTTTATCTTTTTTCTTTTGATGATTACTGTAATTGTCTGCAAATCATGTCTTCTGATCTAGGTTTGGTTCTAGTTCTTTCTCATAATGAACTAGACTGAGAGATCTTTGTAAAATGCAAATATGAACATATGTCTCCTCATGCCTACAGGATGCAGATGAAACACACCAGGAATGGTGTGTCCTCTTGGGCCTGGTCCCTGCTAAACTCTCTAGACCATTCCATTCTCATCTCCACTCCTCCTTGCCCCCTACCCTGTAGCCCAGTCATATAAAGGTTTACTATTCACAATTACATCTTACTGTCCTCATGCCTCTGGGTCTTTGCACGCCTAAGATACCTTTCCCCTTGCTGCCTTTGGGAAACTCTGACTCATTTAACAGGAGGCAGCTCAGCATTTACTCCTCTGTCAAGCGCCTCAAGCAGAACTGAGCACGTCTCTTTTATGTCCAGCTTGGCTTTGTACATCCTCCCTTCTCTGATAACTCATTTCACAATGTTTTGCCCTGGTTTGCAGTCTGCAGCCTTCACTTCTACACCAATAGCTCCTCAAGGGTAGAAACATGCCTGGTTTGTTTTGGGGTTTTTTTGTTTTGGTTTTGCATGTTCAGGCTGTTGCACAACAATAAACCAAAAATACTTTAAGGATCAAACTGATAAATGAAATCTATGGTATATCGTTATATATTATCTTAGTCACAGATATAAGAGAGAGAATTCAAAAGAAATGATGGGGAGAAATAGATCACTTATCTGTGTGACCTTTCATAAAATAGCCCTAACTTTAAGCTGAAAACAACACTTATCAGTTGTGTATCTTCTTTCTCTTCAGGCCTCTGATCAGTAACCTTCTCCTTCTACCACTAGAGCCACCAAAGACACTGGGAAGAGGCAGAATTCAAAGGTGAGTGGAAACAGTAAAGGCATGTGTTTGTCAAGTATAGAATTGTATCTCTAATTCCTGTCATATCAGCTGCACCTAACACTATTGGACATTGGCTTTGAACGTTAAGTTTTGTGTTAAGTTGTTGTTCAGTGCCAACAAGTCAGTTCCAACTCATAGTGACTCTGTATAGTGTTTCCGAGGAATAGCTGGTGGTTTTGAACCTACGACCTGTGGTTCTAACCTACCATGCAGTCCACTGCTTTATGCCACAGCACCACACTAGGATTCCTTAAGCTTTGTTGTTGTTGTTGTTAAGTGCCGTTGAGTCGGTTCCGACCCATAGCGACCCTGTACAGGGTTTCCGAGGGTGTAAATCTTTACGGGAGTAGAAAGCCTCATCTTTCTCCCACGGAGCGGCTGGTAGTTTCAAACCGCTAACCTTAAGGTTCGCAGCCCGATTCGTAACCACTACGCTACCAGAGCTCCCCTTAAGCTTTAGGGAGAACTAAAATTGTCTAAGGAATCCCTGGGTAGTTCAACAATTAAGTGCTTGGCTATTAAATGAAAGTTTGGTGGTTTAAATCCATGCAAAGGTGCCTTGAAAGAAGGACTGGTGATATACTTCTGAAAGATTAAGGTCACTGTGGTGTGGCACTGTGGGTTAATGAGCCAGGCTGCAAAGCTGTTTGAACTGCAAGGTCGGTGGTTCAAGCTCACCAGCTGCTCCTTGGAAACCCTATACAGGGTTGCTGTGGGTCAGAATTGACTCAAAGGCACTTAGCAACAACAAAAAAAACCCTATAGGGAACAGTCTTACCCTAAAAATGCATGGGGTCACCGTGAGTTGGAATTGCCTCAACAGCTTACTGGTTTTTCTCCTTTGGCATTTAGTTCACCTCCCAGAAAGCTAAATTGTAGTACGTGGAGACCAAAATTATAATTTTCCATATTGTTTTGCCATTTCTGAAGTGCAGGACGGACACATGGGCATACAACAAATAAAGAGACTAAGCAAAGGACTGGTGGTAGTGATGGAAAGGACCGTGGCTATGAAACCTGAGTGGGCGAAAAAGGAAAAAAAAAAAAAAAATCAGAAGTTTCTCAGTTGAGCCAGAGGCTAAGAAACTGTGGGCAGAAATACTTCATTCTCCAATCACTGCAGCCAGGAGGGTCAGTGTGGCCCTTAAATGAGAGGAAAGCCATCCGATGACAGACAGCAAGCTCGCCTTTGCCTAGAGGAGGGAATGGTTACAGATTTCCCAAGCTCCTGCACAATGTAAAGACTACAATTTAAAGGCTTTCTCCAGAAGAAGACTGTACAAAGAAGCAGCACAATGGCCCCAGAAGACACACAGAAAAGCAATGACTATGGTGACATTCCAAAAAGACAGAGGGGAAAGAGCATTTTCAGTGCAGCAGCATTCTTAACTGCCTTTTCTTGTCTTCTTTCTGGCAAGAGAAGAGAGGTGGGTGATGGCAGCTAGATCATGTACAAGACCAGAGGGCAGCTGCCATGAACTTCTATCTGGCCTCCTTGCACAAAGGCCTTATTATAATGCACACATAAAATTGTGTGGGCAGGAGTTGGAGGGTTGGGTTTCTCTCTCTCTCTCTTTTATTTTTCACCCCCAAACTCACTCTCAAGCCTGTGCTTTGAATGCATTTGTATATACACACCCTCTAACAGAATAGGTTCTCCGTGTTGCCATGGAACCGAAACCTCTGTAGTTTAGATGAAGGGATCACACTGTTTTTATACTTCCAAAAACAGAGGTAAGAATAATCACTGCATAGTATTAACTCCAGTTATGCTTCAGATTTTTAGTTGCTTGTCTTTACGTTCTGCATGAACACTATTTTTTTTCTTGTTCTTATCATTTTTTTTAACTTACTCCTTGTGAGATTACCATAAAGGAGACTGCTGGCAACCTGATTCTTGTTTTTGTGAAATCAGTATGACAAAACTTCAGCACATATGTGATCTGTGAGCTCTCCACAGAGTTCATAGCCTTATCACATCTCAAAGGAGTATAGAAGAAATACAAAATGTAAGAAATACTGAGTAGATATGCTAGGAAACACGTGTGAAACACCTTATAATCAACCAGGATCTGGGTTCTCTGAAATGATCAATCTTAACATCACTTACATTTGGCTTAATACTTTTCAAGTAGCCTTCGACAACCCAGATCATACCAATAATACTTCTAAAAATATTATAGATAAACTTATGCAAGCTCTTCTAATAGTTCATTTCAAAACTCTGCTACCACCCTATCATTTGGAAGTTAAGTAAAATAATTTAAAAGAGGAAGACGAAGTCATTTCCCAATGCAACCTTGATGTCTATGACATACTCCACTGTTTGGATTTTGCATCTCGTAACAACATGACACTTCGACTTCTATAAAAATCAAATGTAAAGGCATTAAAGAAAATGATTTTGATATCCTACCTGGAAACTTGCTTTCAGTCTTAGTCACACACTCTCATAATCTTGAGTCTCAATTTCTCAGGTAAATTCACCAATCTGTTAACAAGAAGTTGTGTATTATGACTTTCCTTCTAACAGTGCATCCATTAAAACTTGATTATGAAAATCGTTGTAAGTGTTAACCAAAGCAGCACAATTTAATCTACTGGCTTGAAGAATGAGAGTGTAAATGTGTGCAGAAAGAAGATTTTTTTTTTTTTTAAAAAAGGTGGTAATGCATGCTGTACCAAGCTGCATAAAATACTGAAGTGCTAAGCAAAATACAATTTTAAAAATAGTTTATGAGCAAGAAAATAAGTGGCAATGATTGATCATCTAAAGTATCCATGAGTCCATACTGATCATCAATGAATGGGTAAATAAATAAATAAACTGGAGATACTCCCTCCTTTCAAAAAGTGAAGCTTACTTCTTTTTCCCTCGGTGTGTACTACATTCCAAAGAAAAGAGTATGAATGGGAGAGATAGCTTTGAGGTGCAAAGAAGTACCTTTACCATAGCCAAATGATGACAGTTAACATCACCAGTAATAAGTCATGTCGGCATGGTAACAGCCTAACATAATGTAATGACAAGGGCTCCTCTCCCCAGTCTACAAACTCCCTAGCCAATACTCTTCAAAAATGTCAATCCCTTCTGGAGTAAGTGCAGTATGCCATCTATATTATTGTATATCATATTATATTACACTGTTGCTGTTAAATGGCCATGCTGTCGGTTCTGACCCATAGCACCCCGTATAAGGTTTCTGAGGAATGGCGAGTGGGTTTGAACAGCTGACCTAGTGGTTATCTTACAGTGCCAAACCAGGACTCACATTATATATTTGTATGCCAGAAAACAATACTAAATGAATTTCCCAGGTAACCCAGACCATTCGTTAAAACTGCTAACCAGACACTCAAACCAGGCAGTTTTAAAATTGTCATTTTGTTTAGTTAGCAATTTTTCTTCCTTTTTTTTCATTCTGATGCAGAACTTTGAAGTGGTTTGAACCAGTACATGGGTGATGCAGTGAAACTGGAACAGACCCAAATATGTAAACTATGAGTATACTGCAACAATAATTGGAGCAGGTCAAAGCCTTAGAATGGGAAAGTCTGAAGAGGCATATTGAGCCCTTTCAGGAGCATAACGCAGGAGGCTGGATTATTTCCAGGACTAGAGAGAGACACATATTCAGAGCAACACAGTCAGCTGGCATCTTTGAACCAGGCACTATTGTTTCTGATTCTGCCCTTCAAGAGATTTGATTGCTATGTGACATGCATACTTTATTTTCTAAGCATTGACCTGTAATTTTTCCTGGTCCAGGCATCATTCCAGTATACCCCCATTTTACAAATTTGGGTCCATTCTTGTTTCGCTTCCTTGGTCATGTCTGAACTAAGATGAACTGGCTCAAAGCCCTGTTTTGATGCTTCCAAAACACATCTGAATGACATCTCTAAATTATGTAAACTTTAGTTTTTATCTTACTATAAGCTGTAAGTATTTTCTCAGTATGAGCAGAAAAAAAAGATGCCTGTTATTGATAATCTGACAACTATTTCAGCAGGCTTACTCTACACCTAGACTCCAATGGCACAACAACACCTACAGTCCAATGTCAGCTGGTTACAGGACCTTCTTAACATCATAGTTAGGTGGCTTAAGCTGCCTGAGGATACTCATTCCCCAACACTCTAGGCAGGATGACAGCAACCACAACAGCCCACAAGGCAGGTAGAAAACCGATGAATACATTGATAAATATTTGTGATGAAACAGGATACTGGGGTGAGGGTGGGGGAGAAGGAGCGGAATATCTTAACATTTTAACTGAAGCCTTTTGGAACTTTAACAGTGTTCTGTTGTTGTAAAACCGAGAGTAGTAAACAGACTGTTTCTCCAGTGATTTCCTCCGTATTATAAATAACTTAAAAAATTACTGCAGGACAACACATCAAACAGATACACAACTTAAGACTTTGGGTTAATTAATCATAACGACTATGTCCAAGTAAATGCTGTAAATGCCCATTGAAGATAACTCAAATAATGCTGTGAAGATTTCAAACCAGAGAACACATTTTCAGCATACATGACCTTCCTATTGACTGACTGCATACTGTACACATTCATTTCCTAGGTTAAGCCTCTCACCTATCTCGCATAATAACAACAATAAGAAGAATTTGCAGGCTTATGAACCCTCTTGAGAAAAAATTTTGAAATCAAACAGAGTACTTCACTTAGAACTTCACTTACATGGAGCCTCAATACTCGGGGTAACGACTCAAGTGGTTCCCATTTACTCCCACGTTAATGCTGGTCTCTGATTTCAATGAAACAAAACAAGATGAAAATACAATTGTAGCAGTTCTCCTGGATTTTTTTTTTTTTAAACATGTTATCACTAATAATATTTTCATAAAATCCACAATAATCATTTCTCTTGTCAAGTCCACAACGAGCTCTGGTAGCGTAGTAGTTACGAATCGGGCTGCAAACCACAAGGTCAGCAGTTCAAAACTACCAGCTATTCCGTGGGAGAAAGATGAGGCTTTCTGCTCCCGTAAAGATTTACAGCCTTGGACACCCTGTACAGGGTCACTATGAGTCGGAACCAACTCCACGGCACATAACAACAACAACAACAATTCCACAACTCATGCTTTATTTCAAGGTCACCAGCTGCTCCTCAGAAACCCTATACAGGGTCGTTATGGGTCTGAACCGACTCAATGGCACTTAACAATAACAGTCAACTAAAACAAGGTTTAAAAAAAAAAAATACCCCAAACTAAAGCACAACTGAAAAGCAATTTGCTACTTTAAATGGATCATGGAAGACCTCCTCTTAACACTTAGCAGTCATCTTGCTATATGTTGGTGGTGTTGCTGTCAAGTGACCTCAAAGAAGTTTTGACTCAACTCACCAAGACCCTGTATAAGATTTCTGAGAAGTAGTTGATGGGGTTAAATTACTGATCTTGAATATACAAGGATCTAAAGAGGCCTTAAGGTAATAGGGAATACGAAAGGAGGCAAGAACTGAGAAAGATGCCGCAAGGCTGACTCACTTTGTTTTAAATATCAATATAAAATTTTATAGCAATATAAAACGTGAACTCTTAGTACCTTTTAGACTTATAAGTCCAACTCACCCTGAATGAATTTCAACTAATGTAATGGATCTAAAACCTAAACCTACTGCCATCGCGTCAATTCTGAATCATAGCAACCTGCATAGGGTTTCCAAAGCTGTAAATCTTTATAGGAGCAAAAAGTTTCATCTTTCTTTGGCAATGTATTTGGCATGAACATTCAAACGAACAAGTAAGACATTTTATAGATGAATTTGAGGGCACAGGCTCTATTCTTGTTTTCCACTCATCCTAATTACCCTAAAATGTGATGTATAAATCTTTATTATAACTTCTCTTTAAAAAAACAAATGACTGGAAAATTTATTAATGAACATTTTAAAAATCATATTGGAATAAAAGGCTACAGTGTCTTAACACTACATATAATTTTCCTTAATAATTATTGTTGTTAAGTGCCACTGGGTTGGTTCCAACTCATAGCAACCCTGTATAGGGTTTTCAAGGAGAGGCTGGTGAGTTTGAGCCATCAACCTGTGCTTCTAACTGAACTTCCCGGCAAGTGCCTCACCAGGACTCCATTTATCTTCTAAAACTACATAAACTAAATAATCTTCCATTAGCTTTTTCAGTGCTCTTCCCACTGTAGAAAATTCTGAAAGACAGGTAAGTCCTGTCTCTGCATCAGAGTTGAGAGATATACAGCTCAACTCTATAAAGTAATTATTAGAAAACATAATCTATTTAAAAATCATTATAAAATCAACTAAATCACCAAAAAAACGGTAAAATGAATTAAATATTGAAGAAGTAGATCCCAGTTACATCACTGACTCTGGATTTCAGAACAACAACAACAACAAAAATAACACGGTATAATTTAGACATAAAGAAAAGGGCTGCTAAAATGATTCTTATAAATGGCCAGTGATTTGAAATCACATTTGCGACATTATATTTAAATTTTAACATAAAAATACTTGAGTTAGTGTGTTGTTAAAAACACATAGAAAAGTTGATTTCTAACCATGGACTATTTCAAAAGTGTTTAATAAATGTTGTTGTTGTTGTTAGGTGCCTTTGAATCCGTTACAACTCATAGTGACTATATCCACAAGAGAACAAAACACTGCCCTGTCCCGTGTCAGCCTCACAATTGTTGCTAATGCGTGAGCATATTTCTGCTGCCACTATGACAAGCCATTTCATTGGAGGGCTTCTTCTCTTTCACTGGCCCTCCATTTTGCCAACATAATGTTTTATTCCAGGGTTTGGTCCCTCCTGATAATATGTCCAAAGTATGAGGGTCGGAGTATGGATATCCTGGCTTCTAAGGAGCATTCTGGCAGTCAATGGTACTCTGAAAATTCTTCTCCAACACCAGAACTCAAATGCATCAATTCTTCTACATTCAACTTTATTTATTGTCCAATTATTACATGTATGTGAGGCTATTGAAAATAACATGATTTGTGACAGGTGCAACTTAACTCATCAAACTGACATCTTTGCTCTTGAACACTTTAAAGAGCTCTTCTGCAGCAAATTTGCCTACTTCAATGTGTCCTTTGGTTTCTTGACTACTGCTTCCTTGAGTGTTGATTGTGGATCAAAGCAAAATGAGGTTTTTAACAACATCAATCTTTTCTCCATTTATCCTGATGCTACTTAACGGTCCAATAAAGAGTCACTGTGAGAATTTTTGTTTTGTTAAAAATGAGATGCAATCAATATTGAAGGATTTATTCTGTGACCTTCATCACTAAGTATTCTAATTCCTCTTGGCTTCCAGCAAGCAATGTTGTATAATCTATAAATCACAGGTTGTTAATGAGTATTCCTCGGTTCAACTGTAACATTTTTCTTCATATAATCCAGCTTCTTGGATTATTTGCTCAACATACAGATTGAATATAAATAGTGAATGAATACAACCCTGGCACACACTTTCCTGATTTTAGACAATTTAGTATCCCCTTGTTCTGCTTAAATGATTGCCTCTTGGTCTATGTACAGCTTTCTCAAGAGCACAATTAAGTGCTATGGCATACCCACGCTTCACAATGTTATCCATAGCTGGGCATGATGTATACAGTTGAAAGTCTTTGCGTAGTCAATAAAGCACAAGTAAACATGTTTTATTTTGTTTACCTGTGATGTATTGACTATGCAAAAATTTCCCCTATCGTGTGGATCACGACAAGCTATGGACAGCATGCCAGAGAATGAGTACTCTGGAATACTTAACTTTGCTCATGAATAATCTGTACATAGACCAAGAGGCAGTTGTTTGAACAGAACAAGAGAACACTGAGGTTTAAAATTAGAAAAAGAGTGTACAAGGGTTATATTCTTTCACCATACTTAATCATTCTCTATGCCGAGCATATAATTTGAGAAACTGGATTATCTAAAGAACAATGTGGCATCAGGATTGGAGGAATGTTCATTAACAACCTGCAATATACAGATGATACAACCTTGTTTGCTGAAAATGAAAAGGATGTAAAATACTTACTGATGAAGCTCGAAGACCACAGCCTTTGTTATGGGTTGCACGTCAATGTGAACAAAAACCCTTACCACTGGACCAATAAACATCATCCATAGAAATGGAGAAAAGACTGAAGTTGTCAAAGGCTTAATTTTGCTTAGATCAACCATTAACACTAATGGAAGCAGCAGTCAAGAAATCAAATGACATATAGCTTTAGGCAAATCTGCTGCACAAGACCTCTTTAAAATCTTTGCTCATGAGTAAATGTGTCAGTAAGAGGACTAAGGTGTGCCTGACCCAAGCCATGGTATTTTCAGTAACCTCATATGCATGTGAAAGTTGAACAGTGAATAAGGAAGACCATAGAATAACTGATGCATTTGAGTAACGATGTTGGAAGAGAATATCAAAAGTATCATCGACTGCCAAAAGAACAAACCTGTGTTGTAAGAAGTACAGCCAGAATGTTCTTTAGAAGCCAGGATGGCCAGACTTCGTCTCTCATACTCAGACACATTATCAGAAGAGACCAATGTCTGGGGAAGGGCATTATGCTTGGTAAAGTGGTGGGTTGGAGGTAAAAAGGAAAACCCCTAATGTGATAGATTGACATAGAGGCAACAGCAGCAGGTGCGAATGTAGCAACGATTGTGAGGTTGGCACAAGACCTAGCAGTGTTTCCTTGTGTTGTGCACAGTGTTGATGTGTGTCAATACTGACTCGATGGCACCTAACAGCAGTAACAACAACAACAAATCTTTCTGGTAATCCCAGTGATATCAGGGTACCAGCAGTGATATCCCTAGTTCCACTTCCTCTTTTGAATCCAACTTGAGTTTCTGGAAATTCCCTGTCGATGTACTGTTGGAGCCATTTTTAAATGATCTTCAATAAAATTTTACTTTCATGTCATATTAATGATGGTGTTGGATGATTTCCTCACTCCACTGGGTCACCCTCTCTGGAATGAGCAAAAAGATGGATTCCATCCAATCAGTGAACCAGGTAGCCTCTAAATTTCTTGTGCTCCATCAGTTTTTGAAAGAGATTTCTACTGTATTCTTTCAGCTGCTGGAGTCTTATTGTTTACTAATGCCTTCAGTGCAGCTTAGACTCCTTCCTTCAGAACCATTGGCTCTTGATCATATTCTACCTCATGAAATGGTTGAATATTGACCATTTCTTTTTAGTACATTGCCTTTGTGCATTCCTTCCATTTTCTTTTTTATTCACCATTGATGCTTTCTACATCATTCAATATATATGACCGTGGAATCCTTAAATATTTCAAGGCAAGTTTCGAACTTTTTCTTCAGTTCTTTGAGCTTGAGAAATGGTGAGTGTGTTCTTTCCTTTTTGTTTTCCAACTTCAGATCTTTGCATATTTCACTATAATAGGTGACTTTTTCTTCTCGAGCTGCCCTTTGAAATTGTCTGTTCAGTTCTTTGACTTCTTCATTTACTCCATTTGCTTTAGCAACTCTGTGCTGGAGAGCAAGTTTCAGAGCCTCTTTTGGCATTCATTTTGGTCTTTTCCTTTTCTTTCTTGTTTTAATGACCTTTTGCTTTCTTCTAGTATAATGTTCTTGATGTCAGTTTTTCTGGCCTTTGGTCATTAGTGTCTAATGCATCAAATCTGTTCTTGAAATGAGCTCTAAATCCAGGTGGGTTATGTTCAAAGTCATATTTTAGCTCTCGTGGACTTGTTATCATTTTTTTTTTCAAAGTCAATCTGAACTTGCATATGAGCAATTGATGGTTTGTTCCACAATCAGCTACTGGCCTTGATTTGTTGATGATATGGAGATTTTCCACCATGGAAAATCATGGTTGATGATATGGAGATTTCCCACAGGTGTAGTCAGCTTGATTTCTGTGTATTGAAATCCATATTTATAGTTGCCGTTTGTTTTTAAAACGCATTTGCAATGAAGAAGTCATTCGTCTTTCAAGATCTATCATACCATCTCCATCATCATTTCTATCAACAAGGCCATATTTTCCAACTATAGACCCTTCCTCTTTGTTTCCAACCTTAGCATTCTAATCACTGATAATTATCAATATGTCCTGATTGGATGTTTGATCAATTTCAAACTGAAGAAGTTGGTAGACTGTTTTAATGACATCATCACTAGCTTCGATGGTTGGTGGACAAATTTGAATAAATAACAGTGGTATTGAGTTGGTTTCTTAATGTTGTTGTTGTTAGGTGCCATCGAGTCAGTACCAACTCATAGTGACCCTATGTGCAACAGAACAAAACACTGCCTGGTCCTAGGCCAACTTCACAATTGTTGCCACGTTATCCTATCACTGATAGCAGTATACTTCAAGACGATCTTGGAATGTTCTTTTGGATGATGTATGTTACACCATTCCTCTCAAATTTGTTAGTTCTGGCATAGCAAGCCATATGATTTTCAGATTCAAAGTCGCTAACACCAGTCCATTTCAATTCACTAATTGCCAGGATACTGATGTTTATTTAATGTATTCAGAAGTTGACAAGCTATGGGCAACATTGTGGAGAATGTTGATGCAGAAAGCAACAAAAGAAGTTGGAAGGCACCACAGTTACTGTTCCAAAAAGAAATGGTTCATGTTCAACCATTTCAAGAAGTAGCATATGATCAAGAGCCAATGATACTGAAGGAAGAAGTCCAAGGTGCATTGAAGGCATTGACAAAGAACAAGACTCCTGAAATGGATGGACTACATACACATTGAAATCTTTCAAGAAAGTGATGCAGCATTGGAGACACTCAATCATATACCAAATTTCAACACCTACCTGGCCAACTGACTGAAAGAGATCCATATTTGTCCTCATTCCAAAGAAAGATGAGGCAACAGAATGTGAAAATCATCAGGCAATATCATTAATATCGCATGCAAGTAAAATTTTGCTAAAGATAATTTAAAAACAGCAGCAACCACACAATGACAGAGAACTTCCAGAAACACAAGCTAGATTCTGAAGATGACTTGGAAGGAGGGATGTCATTGCTGATGTCAGAGGGATCCTGGCTGAAAGCAGATAATACCAGAAAAATGGTTATCTGTGCTTTATTGACTATGCAAAGGCTTTCAATTGTGTGGTTCATGATAAGCTATGGGCAACATTGCAAAGTATGAGTATTCTGGGACACTTAATTGCGCTCATAAGGAACCTGTACATAGACCAAGAGGCAGTTGTTTGAACAGAACAAGCGAACACCGAATGGTTTAAAGTTAGGAAAGCTGTGTGCCAATGTTATATTCTCTCACAATACTCATTCAATCTTTAAATAGAGCAAATAATCTGAGAAGCTGGGTTCTATGAAGAAAAACATGACATCAGTATTGGAGGAAGACTCATTAACAACCTGTAATATGCAGATGATACAACTTTGCTTGCTGAAAGCAAAGAGGACTTAAAATACTTACTGATGAAGATCAAAGACCACAGCCTTCACTATGGGTCATATCTCATTGTAAGGAAAACAGAAATGCTCTGGATCAATAAACAACATCCATGTAAATGGAGAAACAATTGAAGTTCTCAAAGACTTCATTCTGCTTATATCAACAGTCAGTACTCATCGAGGCAGCAGTCAAGAAATCAAACGGTATATACATTAGGTAAATCTGCTGCACAAGACCTCTTTAAAGTGTTCATGAGAAAAGATAACAGTTTGAGGAGGACTAAGGTGTGCCGCACCCAAGTCATGATATTTTCAATGTCTCATAGGCAGGTAAAAGTTGCACAGGAAATAAGAAAGACCTTAGAACAACTGATATATTTGAGTGAGGGTGTTAGAGAAGAATATTAAAAATAATATGGACTGGCAAAATAATAACCCAATCTCTGGTGAAAGTAGTGTAGCCAGAATACTCCATGGAAGCCAAGATGGCCAGACTTCATCTCTCAGGCTTTGGGCATATTATCAGGAGGGACCAGTCCCTGGAGAAGGATACTATGTTCAATAAAGTGGAGGGTCAGAGAAAAAGAGGGAGACCCCAACTAGATGAACTGGGACAGTGGCAGCAGCAATGGGCTCAAAAGTAACAATGATTGTGAGGTTGTTGCGGGATCTGGCAGTGTTTTGTTCTGTTGTGAAGAAGGTCACTATGAGTAGGTAGTACGGACTCAAAAGCACCTAACAACAACAACATAGTTTTTTGTTATTAAAGCCTGAAGTCAAATACAACCCTTTATTAACTAGTCAGACTCACTGTATTCAGAAGTTTGTTACTGTAGTGTTCATCTACTTTCTACACTCTACACCTAGATATTTAATCTGGATATTTAAATTTTATATTATTTACTGATCTCTTAAATATTAAAAATGTGTTGTTGTTGTTAAGTACTCATAGCAACACTGTACAGTGTTACCAAGGAGCAACTGCTGGATTGGAAACACTGATCTTGTGGAAAGCAGTCCAGTGTTTATCCTAATTCTTTAACTTTACCACTTCTTGATTCTAAAATATACAAGTTTATAAGAATCCAATTCAGTTCATAGAACACCAAGAAATAGCAATAATAATAAAAATTGCAGAGAATTCCATTATCTTAGACTGTAGCTTCTTTTAAGTATTGAAAACACTCATCAGAAATGAGTCAGAGTTAAAATGGCTAAATGCTCAAAATACCAAGTCAAATAAAAATTTATTCACAGGAGGAAATGTTAGAAACAAGCATAAGTGACAAGAATATGTATAATAAGTTCTTTTTGTTGTTAAGTACCTTCAAGTTGCTTCCAACTCATAGAGATCCTGTATAGGGATTTTGAGGAGTGGCTGGTGAGTCTGAACCACAAATCTTTCTGTTTAAACAGACTTTGATTGAGTGCCTAGTCTATACTATAGTATATACCACAGTATATTGAAAATCCACAGAAAGTTGTGTGTGTGTGTGTGTTTTTAAATCATTGTTTGGTTGTTGTTGTTGTTGGTTCCAACCCATAAGCAACTCTGCATAGGGTTTTTGAGGAGCGCCTGGTGAACTTGAACCACCGAACTTGTGGTTCAATCCGATTTTTCAGACAAGCACATTAACCCACAGTGCCTGCCATACCAGGACTCAAAAATCAAAACCCTTAAAATCAAGACCTTAGGAAATAAATTACAGAAAGTATGACAAACCAATTCAGAAGCAGAAATACAATTAAAAAAGCAACCTCACAACGATGCAGTGATATTTTCCCCCGCTTTGGTGTGGTTGTGATAAAAGTGGTAAGTGATGTGAAAACGGGAACCATGTGTTTTTTCCATAGGAAAAATTTCATATTCAGAAATTAGGCAAATTCAAGAAAATTGTAATCATTAATTAGTAAGATTATGCATCCATGAAAACAAAATATGGAAATTAGCCAAAAGGAAAAGTGTTTATGAAAATATGATTTTGAAAATAAAAATTATATCAACACCATGATTATAATTATTTCAGATGTGTAAAGATGACCAAGATCAGAAGAGTACTCTATTTTCCACATATGACAAGCCCATGTAAAGAAGTCACATGTGCACAAAGCTCTAAAAGATCCATAGCATAGCCATATTCTCTCAGCCATTAATTCCCACTCCCAACTTGTTATCAAACATGTAACGTTCAGGGGGATTCATTTGTACCCTTTTAATTATACCACATGTATGGTGCTTACAGGAGTTCATAACACGTACCAAATCCCGTTGTTCGAACATAGGCAGTTCTCAACTTACAAACACCTGACGAAAACCAAAAATAAAACCAGCTGTTGCTGTCCCTGGGTTGTCGCCTTCTAACACCACCACAAGTCTTGCTGTTATCCCCAGAGAGTTTCAGCTGTTGTGAAAAATCTCTTTTTTAGAAAACATGGAGAGAGAAATGGTAAAAGTAAAAACAGAACTAGCTAGAAACCAAAGTCAGTGCTGATGTTGGAAGAACATATTCACCATTTACAGAATGAATGAAAGAATTTCCATGTTCACTCCTGTAATTTGAGCCTCGTTACTTTGTCCCTGTCTTTCTTACTCTAATAGTCTGATAACAAGCCTCTTTCTTGAGCTCCTGATTCATGGAGTTGGAGCTGAAAAGGACTGTCAAAGCTCAGATACAAATGTGGTCAACAGGCTGTCCAGAGCAGTCTGCAGAAGACAGCCCCAGATAAATCCAAAAAACTCTAGCGACAACGGTACAAGCAGAAAGGTCAAGCTGTGGAGAAAGAAGAGAGGGAACAAATGATGGAAGAAAGTTGAACGTGGAAGTCTAGGGAAGCTTATTAATATGGATGCCACATGAAAGGTCAGAGCAATGAAATCTTGGTGTTAACTGAAAGAAGTAGGAAGTACGGAGTCCTGGTGTAGTACAGTAGGATAAGCACTGAACTGCTAATCTCAGACTCAGTGATTTAAATCCACCAGCCGCTCCTTAGAAAGTCTTTACAGAGTCTCTATTAATTGAAACCAACTCAATGGTACTTAACAACAAGATAGTATCATGACCAGGGTACCCTAGGGCATGTTTGGAGCTAAACTTGTGACCTCAGAGAACCAGTTAGATGTATTTTTCCAACTTCACTTGATGTTCTTATAGAAGGAAAACCACTTTACAAACACCTCAAGTCAAGCGCCATCTCAATTCATTACACCCTATATATTCCTTACTAGGAGTCCTGGTAGGTGCTGTAGGATAAATCATTAGACAGCAAGGCTGACTTGAACTGCAAAGTCAGCAGTTCACTCACCAGCTGCTCCTCAGAAACCCTAGAGCAAAGATGGCAGCTTGAGGACAAAGGTGCGCCTGACCCAAGCCATGGTATTTCCAATAACCTCATATGCATGTGAAAGTTGGACAGTGAATAAGGAAGACCGTAGAAGAATTGATGCATTTGAGTTACGATGTTGGAGGAGAACATTGACAGTACCGTGGACTGCCAAAAGAACCAACAGGTCTGTGTTGGAAGAAGTACAGCCAGGATGGTCAGACTTTGTCTGTCGTACTTTGGACATATTATCAGGAGGGACCAGTCCCTGGAGAAGGATATCATGCTTGGTAAATGGAGAGTCAGCAAGAAAGAGGAAGACCCCCCAGTGAGATGGAAAGGCACAGTGGCATTAGCAATGGGCTTAGGCATATCAATGATTGTGAGATTGGTTCAGGACCGGCCAGTGTTTTGTTCTCATAGGGTTGCTATTGAGGGTCGGTACTGACTCAATGGCACCTGACAACAACGGATTAATTACTCTAAGTATTTTAGTATATGACTACACACATAAATATACTATGGCTTAGGTCAGGAACATCTTAGTCTTAAAAGTGACATATTTGTTCCTTAATGCTTTAAAGAGATATTTTGCACTAGATTTGCCCAATGCAGTACATCATTGGATTTCATGACTGTAGCTTCCATGAGCACTGAGTGTTGATCCAAGTAAAATGTAATCCTTGACAGCTTCAATCTTTTCTCGGTTTATCATGATGGTACGTATTGTTTCACTTGTGAGGATTTCTGTTTTCTTTCTGTTGAGGTATAACCCATGCTGATGGCTATAGTCTTTCATCTTTACCATTAAATGCTTCAAGTCTCCTTCACTTTCAGCAAGCAAGGTTGAGTCACACACATATCACAGATTGTTAATGAGTCTTCCTCTAATCCTAATGCCATGTTATTCTTCAAACAGTCTAGTTTCTTGGATTATTTGCTCAGCATGAAGATTGAACAATTAGAGTCAAAGGATAAAACCCTGACACACACCATTCTTGATTTTAAATCATATAGTAACCCTTTGCTTTGTTTAAACAACTGCCTCTTGGTCTATGTACAGGTTCCGCTTGACCACAATTAAATGTTCTGGAATTTCCATTCTTCTTCAGAATATTATACACAATTTGTTATGATTCACACAGTCGAATGTCTTTTCAAGTCAATAAAACACAGGTAAACATCTTTCTGATATTCTCTGCTTCATAAGTAATTTTTTAAGTAAAAGATACATATGTACTTGAATAAATATATACTGAAATTATAAAATACATACATCATATTTTAGTAATATATACATATGTATTTTTTACTTTAAAATTACTTACAAAGTCTCTCCATATGTATAGACAATGAGATTTCTGGTGTGGTGCTAACTGCAAACTACAAAGTCAGTAGTTCAAACCCACCAGCTACTCCTTGGAAACCCTATACAGGGTCACACTATGATTCGGAACCGACTCTATGGCACTTAACAAGAACAACAATACAGACAATAAATGGATAGATAGCTAGAAAGAATTGTTATGGTAAACTGTTCATGATGACAGCTCTCAAAAAAAATTTTTTTTTTGAATAAGAAGAGAGGCAAGTACTCATACAAAAATTTTATAAGTTAAAAAAAAAAGTATATATATGGTGGAGATGGTACGCTGTGGAGTCAGTTCTGACTCATAGTGACCCTGTACAGGATTTCTGAGGCTTTCTCCTGTGGAACAGCTGGTAGTTTCAAACTGCTGGCCTTGTGGTTCACAGCCCGATTCATAACCACTATACACACACACACTCACACACACACACATATATATTTATCTATATATATATATTTTTTTTTTTTTTTAACTTGAAAATGACTTATGAATAGGCTCTCCTATTAGGCAAGTACCACCTTAAGGCCTGGGGATATAGTGCCAGATGAGACAAGCAAGGTCTCAGCCCAGGTAGAGCTAAAGTCAGAGAGCCACTGCAAAGGGGAGTGAGCCTGTAATGGCTTCTGAAGAAGTTGACACACCTGGGTTTGCACGTCCCTTCACTCTTTAGTTTCTCCACTAGCCTCCAGTTTCTTCTGCCTTTTGAGAAGCTTGGTTCTATTTTTTTTATAAAGCTCATCTACTTCCTTCTGAACTTTCAGACTGTCACCTAGTCTTACTTTTACAATTCACGTGCCACCATTGACCAGTAAGAGCATTCATTGTCCATCTCATGGACAACTCTAAATCTTTATAACCAGAGCCTAAAATAAAAGGAAACAAGATCTGTGTGAAGGCTTAATAAGTGCCTTATAGCTTTGTGGTTTAATAAAATTATTTTAAGCATTATTCATTTCTTCTATCTGATAGGATGTTTCTATTTTCCCATTAATCCAGACAGATATTTGACAAGAAAATTTAAACCAATATTTTACCCATAAAATTCCCCAACAACTTTCCCATTCTCTCTAAATCAAAATAATAAACAACAAAACCCTACACTTTGATGTGCAGCAGTAATCCTGCTGACAGAAAAATCTTTGATCAGAATCCTTAGAAACAGTATGATAATCTATACTTCACTGTTTCTCAAAGAGCAGTTCTCAGAACACCTGCATCACAATGACCTGATCTGTTTTTCAAATGCAGGTTTCCTAGTCTCCACCTCAGACCAGTTGTTGTTGTTAAACATTGATACTACCTTGCTAAGTGCCATTGAGTTGGTTCCACTCTTAGCAACTCATAGCAACCCAGCATATGGTTTACAAGGAACGGCTGATGACACCGTCCTTGTGGTTCAAACTGACCTTGCGGTCCAGCGTTGAAGTTGTCAGTTTGAGCCCTAGAGAGCCAAGTACTCTATTTTATTGCTAGTCTGCAATATTTACTGAGTGCCATTCTCTGCAAAGCACTGGATAAAATAAAGTTTGAAAAATAAATACAGCTTTGAGGCCACCTCTGCCCAGGGGACTTTCATTCTAATCAGCAATACAAAACACAGACATTTGAAAAAGCCTTAAAAATAAACACAAGCAACATTGAAGGGGAGGGGATGAGTAAAAGCAGTGATCACATATGTTGCTGACTGTGTGTTCAGACCACCCATGTGTACAGAGTAGACCAAAGCTGCGACCTTTCAGGAACAGGTTGGCAGACCTTTCTTCAGAGGTGCCTCTGGCTGTGTTTAAAATGCCAACCTTTTGTTTAGTAGTCCAGTGCTTAACAATAGTTGTTGTGTATCATCAAATCAACTTCAAACTAATAAGAATTTTACAGGACACAGTTGAACTGCCCTATAGTACCTCCTTGTTGTTGCTATGTGCCATCAAGTCAGTTCTGACTCATAGCGGCTCTGCTTAGGGTTTCCAAGGAGCAGCAGGTGGGTTTCAACCACTGAACTTGTGGTTCCCAGTCCAGTGTGAATCCTACAGCACCACACCATGAATCCATAGGGTCTCCTAGGCTGCAAATATTTACGGAAGCAGATCACCAAGTCCTTTTTCCCGTGAAGTGGCTGGTGAGTTTGAGCCACTGACTTTTCATTAGCAGTCAAGTGCTTAACCACTGTGCCATCAGGAATCCTGCTAGACCACAGTGAGTATAAAAATACTGCAAGGCTGAGATGAATCTAGCAGGAATCCTGCTAGACCACAGTGAGTATAAAAATACTGCAAGGCTGAGATGAATCTAGTTAGAACTCAAAAAGGCAGACTTTAGAAACAAGTTTTGGGTAGAATTTAAAAGGGGAGATTTTCAAATGTAGGATCTTTGAAGGGGCTTGGGATTGCTGAAGGGCAAGTGAGATCAAGGAGAATTATATGTATAAACCTAATCTCTTGGTGTAGTCCTGGTGTGGTGCTGTGGGCTAATGCACCAGACTGCAAAGCTGTTTAAACTGCAAGGTCGGCAGTCCAAGCTCACCAGCTGCTCTTCAGAAACCCTATACAAGGTCGCTATGGGTCTGAATCAACTCTACGGCACTTAACAACAACAACAACAATCTCTTGGTACTTCAGTCAACACAGAGAGAAAAGGAAAAAAAGAACCTCCTGGTACAGGATTATGAACAAGTTGAGATCCTGGTTTGGAAAAATCTCCCTGGAAAGCAGCTTTTACAAATATATATTATCTTTTGAGACAGACAGAGAAAGTACTATAATCCCCAATTTATAAGTGGGGAAATGAATCATCTAAGACCTATTTCAGCATTCTGATTGCAAGAGCAGGTCCTTCCTTCCCACCTGGGACTTTTCTGTGCCCTGCCTGACATTGCAGCCAGCAGAAGATTCATTAATTCACAAATGATAACAGTACCTGTCCTTCGAAACAACAAGGCATTCAAAAACCTATTCCTCACTCCTTTCATTTCAAATGCCAGGGGGTAAAACGTGTGTACATTTGAGTGCGTGCACACACACAGACATATACAGGAGACAGAGTATGTGGGAGGGGTGACACTGAGCAATTTAACTAATTACTCATTATTTCTTAATTAATGAATTATTGTATTTTTACACTCCTGTGGATGCTTCAGTGCTAACATTTATGGTACATTACATGAAAAAGAGAAGCTGCAAACCAGAGATGGAGGCAGAGATGAGGACATGGAGAGACAGAGCAGCTCAGGACTCCAGACTCATGGAAGGAGAAAGACTGTGTGCTGGTGGCCAGAAGGCAGGCTTGCAGAATGTGCTCTTTTGCTGGTTGGTTTAAATGATTATATATTCCTGCGTGTTATTGTGTACATTCAAATAAAAAACAGAGATAATAGAAGCAAATGTTATAGAATGATGATGCATGAAGGGGATTGTAATCATTGCAATGAAACGAGATATGACAGGATGAGTGTAAAACAGATGTTCTCCCATGTAAATTATCACTCAAGTCACAATAAAAACTAAAAAAAAAAAATTGAAAAAAAAGGTAAAAGCCGATCAAAGTCTCTGATTTGTGATAAAAACCGTTACCCAAAATTGCCATACGCATGCAACCGCCAGCTGTCCCGTTCAACACGACATTCAGGAGGCACATGTGGTGGTTTGCATTACATTTAAATTAATTAAAATCCAGTACAATTTAAAAAGTTAGGTCTTCAGTTGCACCGGCCACATGACAAGTGCTCCACAGCCAATGTGGTTAATGGCTCCCACAGTAGCCTGCACAGACAGAACATTACCATCACTGCTGCATTCAACTTCAGAATGCAGCCCTGGAGCATGCTCTTCCTGAAAACACTACTAGAGACCCCAAGGTATACAGGTGATATTTGCATCTAGTTCTAAACACAAGGCAGCAATAGTGAGCCAATTCTGTCTCTTCCATTCAGCCTCTTAAGCCTCACTAGCTAGCAGAAATTCGTGTCTTCCTCCTTAGAACTCCCACATCCCTTTGACTTGGTTGTTTTCATCAGGTTTGATAGTTATGTCAGCTCCTCAAGGCTAGCAGGTAACATCGATTTGAGCACCTCTTTATCACCGAACCCAGGAAAACCCACTGCCACTGAGTCATTTCAACTCAGAGTGACCCTACATGGCAAAGTAGAACTGCTCCCTAGGTTAATGAGGCTCTAAATCTGTACAGGAGCAGAAAGTTTCATCTTCCTCCCTGGGAGCTTTGCAGCACTGACCTTTGTTAGCAGTCGAATGCCTAACCCAGTATGCCACCAGGACTCCTGTTAACCCAGAAAGAGTCCCACAAATACAGAGTATAATCTTAAATGGGGAAAGCTAGGATTCGGTGATAGAATTCTCATCTTCTATGCAGGAGACCCAGCTTCAGTTCCTGGCCTGTGCACCCCATCCACAGCCACCACTCTCTGTCAGTGCACGTTTGAGTGTTCTATGATACTCAACAGGTTCTAAACTAAGAGAGACTAGGAAGAAAAGCCTGGAAATCCATTTCCAAAACTCAATCCATGAAAAGCTTCTGGATCACACAGGTCTGAGATACTATGGATCAGGATCTAACTCAATGATCAATAACATAACACTATATTTTTAGCTAAAATATTAGAAAGCACAACAAATTGCTGATAGAAATGTTATTGCTATTGTTGTTAGTTGCTAGTCCATTCTGATTCATGGAGACCCCAGGTGTGTAGGGTAGAACTGTGCTCCATCGAGTTTACAAGGTTGTGACCTTTCAGACATAGAACACCAGACCTGTCTTCCCAAGTGCCTCTAGTTGGGTTCAAACCACTAACCATTAGTCTAGCAGTCCAGAGTTTTATCATTTGTCCCACCAAGGGCTGCTACGAGAATGAAAATGAATCAAAACACAAAAGAAATCGGAAGAGTTTCCAAAGCATGGGGAAGTTTTATGATCTTCCTATGACGCAAATGCTGATATTATTTGTACTTCAGGTTTGGAAGAAGAAATAGCTAATTATTTCAGAAGTGGGGCCAAAAAATGTACTTAGCTGGTATAAATGAGGAAAGTGCTGGGCCATTACCTGCCCTATGACACTATCATCAGCCAGCCCTCAGATGTGGCCCTTTGCCCCAGTGCAGGGGGACAAAACCAGGACTCACAATGACCTATGGGAACTAAACTTCTGACCTTAGAACAAGCTTTACAAAGAGTTTTCATCAACACCATTCTTGCTCATTAGCTACATCATCCTGGAAATCTCCAAGTCTTAGGATCCAAATGCGAACTTCAACTTACAGTCTGAGAACTACTTGTGCTTCACTATAAGAAACAGTGGAGTCCCTTCATATCATCATTGGATAGTTTCAAAGTGTCAACAATATGAACAATGTATGGTTTTTATTTTATTTGTGGGGCAGAGTCTGAGGATGTCTATGAAGAAGAAACAAGTCAAAAAGGGAAGAGAAAAGTGACTGCATTTGGATCTCACAGCTTACTGCTGTGTTTAGCCAACTTTAACACATTCTTCCATACTTAACTAAGCTTCTGGACACTTTCCCACAAGTCCTGGAAGCTAGAAAGAAATACTTTCAGGGCCACCTTAGAACAGAGCAAAGGTAATTAATTTCACAGGAAATGAAACCAAGCAAAACAGTGAAAGTATGACTGATGGTAACTGAGAGATTCATGATAAAGACGAGGGGGTGCTGACTGTGGCCTCCAAAGGAAATGAAACTTAGAAATGGGCTCCCAACACATCATTTTCCACAAGAAGAGTCACCCACTCCTACTTTACCACTCTCACCATCTCCCCCGTTTCTTTCCTCATCATTATGGTCCCTCTTCATTGTTAACACTGCGGATTGATGAAAAAAAAAAGTGTCAAAGATGGTGAAAGTCCTCAATCATCCAAGTCTCCCAACAGGAAAGTTCAGCTCTGCACACTGTCTGGCTATCCGTGTATAAAGAGGCCCTGGAGACTTAGTCAGAATGTCCAGTCCTGGTAAGGTGGTGGCTTCAGAGACTACCGGGAGAGAATCTGGGCTCAGCTAGGAATCAAGCTGTAACCTAGGGCAGGCTGTTTAATTTCTTGGTGCTTCTATTTCCTAACTTGCAAAACCTACAGTTACCATATGCCATCAAATCTAAAATATTTGCCAATTCTACGACATCTTTTTGTTACTCTCATTAATTGTAGTGGTGGCGGTGCGCCGTGGAGTCGGTTCTGCTTCATAATGACCCTCCATACAGTTTTTGAGGTTGTAAATCTTTATGGGAACAGAAAGCCTCATCATTTCCCATGAAATAATAGCTAGTTTTGAACTGCTCACCTTGAGATTAGCAGCCCAACTCGTAACCACTACTCTATCAGAGCTCCTTGACACCTTTCAATTAATTGGAAGCTTTTTTGCTCCTTTCTTACAGGTACAGCAAATGCCTAGATGTTGTTAAGTGCCATGGAGTCAGTTCAAACTCAGAGAGACCTTGTTTAGGATTTTCAAGGAGTAGCTGGTGGGTCTGAACCACTGACCTTGCAGTTAGCAGTCCAGTGCTTATTCTGTAGCACCACACCAGGACATCAAATGACTTGGAGTCTAAGAAATACGACAGTAGTTCTTTCATAGAGTTTATTTAGATTACTTTAGGTGAAGTATATAGTACCCTGCTTGATCTTGAGTCAGTTACTCAATTACTGTGAACTACTATTATTAATTGACTCTAAAAAAATGATGCCATCTGAAGAGAAAATCCTCCTATTTTTATTCATAAATTGTGCTCTAAAAGGATGATTGCTGTAGAGGTATCCGTGACGGCCACTAGAGTACAGTACCTGATATATACCGAGTTCTCAACTATTCAAGCCAAGAATATCCCATAACACACAAAAATTATTATCCCTTCCATATAAAGGAAAGAAACAGGTGCATGGCTCATCTATGCTAAATTCCATACAGCAAATTCCTACTCCTAAAGGTAGGGAACACTTCTCCAGATTAAGACTTTGCACAGGTTTTCTCATGCCCTAATGTCCTCTTCAGAGTCTTGGTGTGGCACTGTGGGTTAATGAGTTGGACTGCAAGGTCGGTTTGAACTGCAAGGTCAGTGTTTCAAGCTCACCAGCGACTCCGCGGAAACCCTATACAAAATTGGTATGAGTTGGAACCAACTCCATGGCGCTTAACAACAGCAACAAATATCTTCTTCATCTCAACTTTCCTCAAATTTAAATCCTGAGTTCTGGCCACAAGAACCAATTCAAATTTCATCTCCTCTTGGAAATGCTTTCCAAGGAACATACCTTTTTAAGCCAAGCAATGTAGTGGTTATGAATCCGGCTGCTAATCTCATGGTCAGCTGTTCAAAACTACCAACTGTTCCACAGGAGAAAGATGAGGCTTTCTGCTCCCATAAAGACTTACAGCCTCAGAAACTCTGTACAGGGTCGCTAAGAGTTGGAACCGACTCCACGGCACATAACAACAACAACAGCAACAATATAGTAGATAGGTATACAGGAGGAACAATTTTCAGCCAAGCAGAAGACAGGTAGATAGGGAGAACAACAACACTAGTAAGATATGGTTACTATGAATGATGGAGTGGTCAATCATTCAAAATCAAAGGGGTCACATGTACCCAAGAACAAAGGAAAGAAGGATGAGAAGGTGGGTTGAATAGAAATAGGAACCACAGGGAGAAAGTGAGATCATTGTTGGTGAGTGGAAGGGATTCTAAACATTGAGATGAAACAAAGTGTATGAATTGTTGAATGTAAAACTGATGATCTTGTCTGTTAACCATCACTCAATTCATCATAAAAAGAAAGGCTTGCCAATCATTCCTTCCATACTAGGCCTTCTTTCTATCACTACTATTCATATTCATCTCCACTTCTATTAACACTTTATTTGAACCTCTTTGGATCAAATAATGCTGTCTGATCACAAGGTTGGTTTAAACCACAGAGTTGGTGGTTCAAATCCACTGGTCACTCCTCAGAAATCCTAAACAGCATTTGTATAAGTTGGAATTGACTTGACAGCACTTAACAACAATAACATCTTGTATTAAAACATTGTGTAAGATGGTTTGGAGGTTCAACATCATAATTTCATGGGACATCCCAGTTAATTAGTCTAATAACATATTTAGTGTTCTGTTCTACCTCCTAGTATACTGTGTCATGCATCTTAAAAGTTTGCAAGCAGCCATCCAAGGCCCAGCTATCAGTCTTTTTCGTCTGAAGCATCAGAAGGAGAGTGAGGTAAGGAAGAGGATTTGGACTATGTGGCTAGTTGCCTCCATCAACAATTGTCTCCTTTGCCATGAGACCAGAACTGGATAGTGCCTGGCAGGACAAAGCCAATTTGAACTGCTAGGTTGGCGGTTCAAATTCACCAGCTGCTCCTCAGAAACCCTATACAGGATTGCTATGAACAAACTCAATAGCACTTAACAACAACAACCACCATTATTGCACATTTTGATCAAACATTTTATAGAAGAATCCTTATCAAAAGAAGGAAAATGCAGTTTCAAATTCACATGGCCTTCAGATTTCCTTGAGATCGTCTTTAAACTTTAAACCAAAATCTTAAACCAAGTCGTGAGATTATCTTTAAACCTTAAACCAAAGACATACCTAAGTCTTCTTAAAATCAATGGATAGTTTAGTTCAAATAGTAAAAAAAATAAATAAAATGATGTGCTGAACATTATGCTCTTTTAAGAACTATCTTAAAATATCCTGAATATGCAATCAAAATGACAACAACAAAGATTAGATAGGAACCCTTGTAGGAGGCAGTGAGTTTACGTTAATATGGAAGAAAAGGCTCAGAAAAGGAGGGTGGGAATGATTGCAAAACTCAGAGAAGACAATAAATGTCACTGAATTGGACATGTTGAAATAGTATATGTTTTTCAGTGTGTATTATCTATAGAAGCAAAAAATTAAATTTGAAAAATACATACACACACATAAATGGACTTTAAAAATTGAAAGATAGTAGATTTTTTCCTGGAACGTTATGAAGCTCCCTCATGTATACTTAAGGAGTCCTGATAGTATAGTGGGTTGGGATTTGCACTGCTAACTGCAAGGTCAGCAATTCAAATCTACATGTTACTGGAGAAAGACGAGACTTTCTGCTCCCAAAAAGACGTACAGCCTCAGAAACTCTGACTATGAGTCAGAACCACTACCACCATGTGTATATGATGTGTAAGAAATGGGAACTGCGTGTTGGTTGTTACTGCTTCCCCGGGAAGGACTTATACAAGAGATGATCTACTTGAAGCCTCTCCTCACTTAAACATGGTATGACACAGACTTTGGAGGGGGTGGGGGGGTGAGTGTGTGTGCCCTTCTTCTCTAGCAGTGTGTCCCAATCTTCTTTAGGAACTCTTCCGTCCACACCAGGTGTGAGAACAACGTGGCAGTGTACTTCTGTAAAGATTCACTGCCTTAGAAACACTAGGGGCAGTTCTACTCTATCCGGTCTATCCCTTTAGTCAGAATCAATTCCCTAACACTGGGTGTTCATATAGGTTAACTAGATACTCAATACATTCCTTCAATCATGGTGTTACTAACAGTGACTTTGGCATAAACAGTAATTAGGTTGTTGTTGTTAGGTGTCATGGACTCTGTGCAATCGTTAGCTTATGTCACTCAAAAATTCAAATCCAGTTTAGATGGTGATGTCTTTCCCAGTCTTATGCTAATAGTCCATGTATGAACAAGTAAAAATTAAGTAATAGTTTTATATGTAACATATTGTTGGTGTTATCATTAAGTCTCTCTTCTCTGGGATTATCAACATACTTGATATGAAAAATAGAATACACTAACAATGAGAGAAATAAATACATGGTGTGACAGGGTCAAAATGAGTCACTTACTCACCCTGTGAAATTTTAAAATCCACTCCCCCTCCCCCGCCCCAATTTTCAGAGTGCACATCTTGGTATGAACCAGGAGAAGAACAGTGCTATCATTTCAGCAACATGTATGATTTCTGTGTGAAACATATGCACACAATAGATGGTAACAAATACAAGCACATGTGAATTCCAAATCAACAAATCCTATTCTCATTAACAGTGACAACAAAAGGGAATGTCACGCATCGTTACTAAATGCAATCAGAAAATGCTAGTATTTCAGAATTTACTTTATTAAATCAGAATTTTATAAGCAGCATCTAATGACATGTTTAAACAATAGCTACCAAGCACTTTGGACATGATTGTACAGAGGATTCCAACTTAAAGTCAGTAATGCTAGCAGTATTCCCCAAAATAACCACATCTGTACATAAGATAACAAGTTCTATTTCTTAAGTAGCTTAACACACTCAAACCCATAATATTTTTCTATAATTTTCATAAAAACAATATTAGTAATGAAATGAAACCACAACTGTCTAAGTCCCTTCTCAATACTTTCTTTCTTCAACCACTTCCACTCCATTCTCCTATTTCTTTTTCTATTAAACGAACTCAGGGTTAAAACTGCAGCAGTACCCAGAGAGTTCCCAAGGATGGAAACGGTGTTGCTTTCAAGCTACCTCCTCTGGGTCCTCCACCTTACACAGTCTTCTTATCTTTTGCTTCAGGTTTCAATTTGGCTGCTACTACGAAAAACCTATTAAAACATTACCAAATGAACTACTACATCCTAACTCTAACAGCTGAACGTTCCTTAACAATTTTTCAACTCTGCGGGGCTGAAACTGCTTTAGAATTGTCTCCCTAAGATTTATGGCCATGAGGTCATGCCCAGATGACCTCTTTAGAACGTGACACCCTGAAGAACAGATGCAAAAATAAAGAACTCTAGCTACAACGTCTTATTCACCAATCAACAACATAATGTACTTTCAATTTTAGAAAACTAACACGTTTATTCAAGCCAGATTCAGATGAGGACACAGAGTGAAAGATATCATTGCTGACGTCAGATGGATCATGGATGAAAGCAGAGAATACCAGAGGGATGTTTATTTATGTTTTATTGACTTGTGTTTTATCAACTGTGTGGATCATAACAACTATGAACAACATTGCGAAGAAAAGGAATTCCAGAACACTTCATTGTACTCATGTGAAAACTATACATAGACCAAGAGGTAGTCTTTCAAAGACAACAAGGAGATATTAAATGGTTTAATATCAGAAAAGGTGTGCTTCAGTGTTGTATCTTTCATCATACTTAATTTAATCTGTATGCTGAGCAAATAATCCAAGGAGCTGGAGTACAGGAAGAAGAACATGGCATCAAGATTGGAGGAAGGCTCATTAACAACCTAGAATACGCAGATAACATCACTTTGCTTGCTGGAAGCACTTACTGAAGAAAAGCAAGAATACAGCTGTCAGTAAGAATTACAACTCAATGTGAAGAAAATAAAAATCTTCACAATTTAACCAATAAACAACATAACAATATCATGATGAACAGAGAAAAGGTTGAGGTTGTCAAAGATTTCCTTTTACTTGGATCCACAATCAATGCTCATGGAAGCACCAGTCAAAAATTCAAACAATGCATTGTGTTAAGGCAAATCTGCTGCAAAACGCCTCTTTAAAGTTCTCAAGAGCAAACACATCAATATGAAGACTAAAGTAAGAGGCCTGGCCCAAGCCAGAGTATTTCCAATCACCTCATCTGCATATGAAAGATAGACAATGAATAAGGAAGACCTGAGAAGAATCCATGCACTTGAATTTTGGTATAGATGGAAAAATACTGAAAGTACCATGGATGGACAGGAACAGGCAAAGCTGTCTTTAAAGAAGTGTTTCATCTCTCATACTTTGAACACGTTATCAGGAGAAGGACCAGTGTCCCTGGAAAAGGACATCATGCTTGTAAAGTAGAAGATCAGAAAGAATAAAACAGGAACACCCCGCCCCCCCAATGAGATGGATTCATACAGTGGCTGCAACAATGTGCTCAAACATTGAAAGATTATTGTGATGATGGCACAAGACCAGGCAGTTGTAAAGAAGGTCCCATGAGTCGAAACCAACTCCAAGGCACCCAATAACCAGACAAGAATAATGAAGTAGCATTTTAATTTATTGGTGATTATAAACATTAAAAGAAGAAAAAAGAAAGATACCCTTGTCATGAATTTCGCTCTCTTTCTTACACATTTCGTGTGACTATTCTCAAGTAATACTAATAAAGTCTAAATAAATGTATTCTAATTCCAGTGGTCTCAACATATCAGCAAAGATTCTCAGTCCTCAGAAAGGCAGCTACGACTCTCAGAGTCACACATTCCAAAGATGCAACTGTAGATTACAAAACACTCTACATTTTTTTAGTCTGGATAAAAACAGCAAGATTTCTAAGGACATTATTTGGTGCTGTAGGATGAAAAACACAACTGAAGGGTCAGTTTGAACCACGTCAACAGTTCAAACTCACCAGCGGCTCTTTGGAAACTGTATACAGGGATGCTATGAGTCGGAACCAACTCAATGGCACTTAACAAAAATAATAACAGGCAAAAATTGTTGTTGTTGTTGTTAAGTGCCGTCGAGTCGGTTCCGACCCATAGCGACCCTGTACAGGGTTTCCGAGGGTGTAAATCCTTACGGGAGTAGAAAGCCTCATCTTTCTCCCGCGGAGCGGCTGGTAGTTTCGAACCGCTGACCTTAAGGTTCACAGCCCGTTAGCTTTTCAAAAATATTCCTATAGTAGAAAAGTTTGTTCAAAAAAAATAATGTTATTCTGCTTGTAATAAAGAAACAGTAGTGCAATCTTTCTATGAACACTGCAAATAATTCCTTTACCATTTATATCATTTCCAAAGATCAGAAATAACAGCCCCAATTTGTATAATGATACAGATAGATAATGAAAGGTCACTGATAGTGAAAATTAACGAATGGTCAAACTTCCTCTCTCATACTCCACACATATTACCAGGAGGAATCAGGCCCTGGAGAAGGCTATCATCATGTTCAGTGAAGTGGATGGTCAGAGAAAAGAAAAAGAGGAAGACCCCAACTACATGGACTGGCACAGTGGCAGCAGCAATAGGCTCAAATGTAACAATGATTGTGAGGTTGGCCAAGGACAGGGCCGTGATTCATTCTATTGTGCATAGAGTCGCTATGAGTCAGTACCTACTCGATGGCACCTAACAACAACAAAAAAATTTTTTTTAAGTACATGAACCATCAACAGGGTGATATAAATGTATAATTTAGATTTACTCACCTTTTCACTAATTACTTGATCAATTAAATTAATTAATCCATTTTTCCAGCAAATATATATTGAGCTAAAGTGAGGAAGCACAGGAGGAGCACTTTTGATAAAGAGGGATCTGGGATTGAAATTCAGAAAGCCAGAATTTGAAATAAAGCTCCAAAACAAACTACCTGTGGGATGCAAGGGTTGATGGCAGATCAGGGAGATGTGCAGTGAGGACCTCCATCAGCAATAATACACAAAACCAGATGAAGCAGGTTCAAGGGATGGTCCCAGAACTCTGAACCACATATAAAGGAATATTTAGAAAGTTTGAAAGCTTACAGACAGTTGAATTTTTAGCAGAAGCAGGAAATCTGATGTTTTCTTATTGGCCAGCCTCAGTGGCTCCCAGAGTGGCCATCTTGGGTGAGATGGAGCAGGGAAAGGATCAGAGCCACCATGGATGCCTGACCTATCCTTGGAGATAAAGGTCCCCTTTTTACCTTTGTTGTTGTTATGTGCCGTGGAGTCGGTTCCGACTCATAGCGACCCTGTACAGGGTTTCCTAGGCTGTAAATCTTTACGGGAGCAGAAAACCTCATCTTTCTCCCACAGAGTGGCTGGCAGTTTCACACTGCTGACCTTAAGGTTCACAGCCCGATTCATAACCACTATGCTACCAGAGCTCCTTCTTTTTACCTTTAGGGGGCTCTTTCTCTCACTACATTACCCAAGAAGAAGACAGCAATTGTAGTCATATAGTCAAGCTACAATCACACCCTATAAAATCCCACCATCCAGGCAAAACCCAATACTAGCTGCCATGTACCAGATAGGCAGCCAACACCTGCTTGAGTTACTCTGAGTTGAGTAATAAGAAGTGAAAATGGAAGCCCATCTCCTGTTCACATCTACCTGGAGGCAATCAGAAAGCATAATAAAATATCAACATACATTCATCTAATTATTAAGGTCACAGCTAACAACTAAAGATGCCCAAGAAACAGATGACCACCTAGGCCGGCACATGTCCAGAAACAAGATAAGGTGGCTGAGACACATGAGCAGAAAATAGACTTCGACATCACAATGGAAGGAGGGCAGGCTTTGGAAATGCCTGAGAAGGAATTCAGAAAAATGATACTGGGATGTATCCAAACACATCACAGAGGGTTTGATGAAAATAATGAAGTAGTCAGGAAAGCACTACAGGAACAATCAAATAAGATAGACACTGCATTGGAAACAATTCAAAACCTGCAAAAAGAGGTCCAAACAATTAATAATAAAATATCAGAAATGAACAACACACTGAAAGGGCAAAAGAGTAGAACTGAAGAGATGGAAGCGAGAACTAGTGAACTGGAAGACAAATCTCTTCATATTCCTAAAACAGAGGAGCAAGCAGAAAAAAGGATAAAAAAATTGAAGAAAGTCTGAGATTCATGTTGGACAACATGATGAGGAATAACTTAAGAATTATTGGCATTCCAGAACAGGAAAAATCACACAAGTCCACAGAAGAGATAGTTGAAATGCTGCTGGAAGAAAATTTCCCTAACATCCTGAAAAAAGAAAAGATAAGCATTCAAGAAGCTCAATGAACCCCAGAAAGGATAAACCCCAAAAGAAAATCACCAAGACATATCATAATCAAGCTCTCCAAAACCAAAGACAAGGAGAGAATCCTGAAAGCAACCAGGGAAAAGAGAAGTGTTACACACAAAGGTAAGCAATTCAGATTAAGCTCTGATCTCTCAGCAGAAACCATACAAAGAAGAAGGCAATGGGGAGACATATATAAAACCTTGAAAGGAAAAACCTGCCAACAAAGAACTGTCTACCCAGCAAAGCTGTCAATCAAATACAAAGGTGTAATCAAAACATTCCTGGATAAACAGAAGCTAAGGAATTTTACCAAAGCCAACCCTGAGCTTCAAAGCATTCTAAAGGGAGTTTTGTGTACTGAGAACCAACAAGAACAGACAACAACCAGAGATTGACATATATGGCAGCACCACCCAAAACTCAATCGACAAACTGAAGAGTCCACAAAAGAACAAAACTTTATAAAAACAAATTCAGAGGATCTGGGAGGTCAGTCTATGATCAAAGCAATTACAAAGTGAAAGAAAGTAAAAACATAGGAATAGAAATCCAGGTGGTAAGGAAGTCAGGTAGATTACAGGATAAAATAGACTGCTTTACACGGAGAGAAAAGTTAATAGAATACAAGGTAACCTCAAAGGAAATCAATACTTTACAACATACCAAGAAAATGGAAATCCAAGAAGAACACGGAAACCTTAAAACTATGAAAAAACTGGCAAGAAAGAACACATTAAGCACGAACTCAACACGAAAAGGCATGCAGAACAAAGAAACCAGCAGTGCCACAAAAACATAATGATAGCAATGAATCCATACCTATCGATAATTACACTGAATGTAATCAGATTAAATGCACCAGTTAAGAGACAGAGAGTGGAAGAATGGATAAGAAAACAATATCCTTGAATATGCTGTCTGCAAGAGACACACCTTACACACAAAGACAAAAACAGACTAAACGTCAAAAGATGGAAAAAAATATACCAAGCTAATTGCAATAAAAAATGAGGAGTAACAATACTAATCTCTGATAAAATAAACTTTAAGGCAAAAACCAGCATAACAGATAAAGATGGACAAAAGATACCAACTGTGCGACTTTAAATGCACCTAGATGATACAAAACACTTTCTGAAAAAATCAGCCTCTGAAAACCCCATGGAGTACAGTTCCACTCCACACACAGGGAGTCATCAGGAGCTGGAATTGACCCACAGCAACCTTGACTCATTGGTCCTCATTAGATTATTATTGTTAATTGTCACCCATTAGTTCAGACTCATAGTAGCCCAGTATAGGGTTTCCAAGACGCATCTGGTAGGTTTGAACTACAAACATTGAGGTTACCAGTCCCAAGCTTATTCTACAGTGCCATCCCAGGGATACTTGCTAAAAGTTAAGTAGCATACATACAGTTATGGAGTTGATTCCAACTCTTATTGACCCATGCTGAGTTTCCAAGACTTCAAATCCTTACAGAAGCAGTCTCCTCTTTTTCCCATGGAATGGCTGCTGAATTTGAAGCTCCCTGAGGAGCTCTGGTAGCGTAGTGGTTATGAATCGGGCTGCAAACCGCAAGGTCAACAGTTCGAAACTACCAGCTGTTCTGCAGGAGAAAGATGAGACTTTCTGCTCCTGTAAAGATTTACAACCTCGGAAACCCTGTACAGGGTCACTATGAGTCGGAGCCGACTCCATGGCACACAACAACAACAACAACAGGAGCTCTGGTAACATAGTGGTTGAGAATTGGACTGCAAACCTCAATGTCAGCAGTTCGAAACTACCAGCTGTTCTGCAGGAGAAAGATGAGGCTTTCTGCTCCCATAAAGATTAACAGCCTTGGAAACCCTGTACAGGGTCGCTATGAGTCGGAACCAACTCCACGGCACATAAGCACCAACCACCAACGTGGTGTGGCACTTTGGGTTAATGTGCTGGACTACAAGGTTAATTTAAACCACAAGGTCGGTGGTTCAAGCTCACCAGCGTTCCTTGGAAACCCCATACAGGTTTGCTATGAGTGGGAATCGACTCTACAGCACTTACCAGCAACCTTACCCACAACACCACCAGGGCTCCTCACACGTTATTGATAAATGTCATGGTGTCGAATCTAATTCACAGCAACCCTGTACAGGGTCTCTCCAACTTTTAAAACTTTGTGGGAGCAGAAAGCCTTATCTTTCTCCCAACCTCCTGGTTTAGCACTGTAGGACAAGCACTGGACTGCTAACTGCAAGGTTGGTGGCTCAAGCCGCTCCTTGGAAACCCTATACAGGGTCACTATGAGTCGGAACCAACTTGACGGCACTTAGCAACAACACAAACAACAACATACATACATGATTTTTTTTTTTTAATTTAAAATAATAAGATCCAGATGGCTTGGGCTCTTTTCTCCATATCTAGCATTTATTGAATACTCACTCTAGACCAACTACAACAGATAGGTTTTTTTCATTTTAATTCACAACATGGGTTAGAAGGATCCCCATTTTACAGATGAGAAAACTGAGACTAAGAGAAATTGCATAACACATTTATGTAAGTCACACAACTGGATAGTGGCCGATGCCTCATTCAAACTCAGAAAGCCCATTCTGAAGCTCACGTGCTCGATCTACACTGCCGGTTTTCTAGGCATAAATCCGATTAAGCAAGAGAACTGGCGCTCAATAATAATTATGAAATTTACATCCCTGGAGGGCTTTCAATGTACATTTAAAACAAAAACCAGAACTCTTGTCCCTCGAGGTCAGCAATGGATTTGATGACTACCACAAGTATAAATCTACACACATGCCCCAACATCGGTGAGGATGGCGCATCACCGGGCTGTGTTTTGCTCTGTTGTATACATCAGGACTTAGTCAAGGGCACCGAACAACAACAATTATGTTATGCGCTCATTGATATTCTCCAGAAAACAAAGCAACCTGTTTCAATATGAGACCAGTCTAAAATCTAACTCACTGAATATTATTAATACATCAACAATTAAAGAGTATTATAACAAAGTATAGCACTGTAGGATAAGCACTCGACCACAAGTTTGGTTTTTCACCACAATTTTGGCGGTTCAAACTCACAAGATGCTCCTCAGAAACCGACTTGAAGCCACTTAACCACATATTAAAGGTAATAGTATAATATGGTGTGCAACTGTAGGATAAGCACTGAACGACTAATCACAGGTTCATAGTTCAAACACACTATTCTGTTCGTTTCACTAGCCTACATGATATATAAGCATGTTCATTTAGTCCCATCCAAACAAGAGGAAATGTTGAAATTTTGGAGAAGTCTTTCTTTTAAGATCATTCATATTCAGTTATATCTTTATTGGATGGATCTAAAACAGTCTGTTTTCACTTAGTAGAGCCTCACTGAAACTGAGAAAATAAGTTCACAATCAAAACTGATGTTTTCAGTAGCGAGAGCTAAATTTCTAAATTCTGTGGTCAAGTCACTCATTTGTCACACATATTTATTGAGCTTCGAGGCTAGCTACATAATTTACAGGATAAAGTGCAAAATGAGTCCTGTTGTGATGTTGTGCATTAATGCACTAGACTGCAAATTCATTTGAACTGCAAGGTCATTGGTTCAAGCTCACCAGCCACTCCTCAGAAACCCTATACAGGGTCGCTATGGTTTAGAAATGACTCGACGGAACTTAACAACAACAGTGCAAAATGAAAATGCATGGCCTCTTGCTCAAAATGATTCATCATTTAAAGACAGCAACCACACAGCATTAAACCAAGCATGAGCCCCTGCTACTGCAAACGTCACGGCACCGATGAGTCCTGATTCTGTCCCAGGCACCATACCAGGCACTGGGGGAACTGCGGTGGCCTTTTAATTCCTAATTCATGTTTCCAGGATGGTTCAAAAGTAGTGTCAAAGATTCTATTAGGCAAAGAATTGTTAAATATATATTATGTTTAAGAGCTCAAAGAATCCTTGGACCTCATACTCCTATATAGACCCTTGGGGCTAAGTGCTACTGGGGAGTGCCAAAAAGTAAGTAGAAAAATTCGATTATCTTCTATTTTCATTTTTCCATGAATTTTTTGAAGTCTCTTAGTAGTTAAAAGGATTCAAATTTAAGTGAGTTGTTCTTTTACCTCCCTAAATGTCTGCTTTCGTAAATCAATAGACCAGTGAGCCTTTTAAAACATGGATCTCATTAGATGGGGGGGGGGGGGGGAAGGGGGTGAAGTCAATTAGAATAGCAAATAACGGACTACGATCACACTACTGCCAAATATGCTGCTTCTTGAAATATTATTTCCATTTAATAAATGTTGTGCGCCTGCTACATGTGTTTACATATACTGAGAAATCAAATAATGTCTTACTTTTGCACCTTAAACCACTTAACAAAAAGAAAATCCTAAACTTAAGGACCAAGTGTATGAAATAGCATCTGAAATAAGGGTCGCAGGGCATTGTTTTCTTTCCTCCACCCCTGTGCACCAAGCAATATCTTCAGATAGGGCACTCTGCTAGGCACTGGGATGCAGCAAGAACAAGACAAAGTCCACCCTCCCTTGTACGGTCCATTGGGGAAGACGGACAACAGACAAACAATTCTTTTTAAAACATCTTTTGAGACCTTTGAAGTTATGATTCCAAGCTATCACAAACTTCTCAGTGGAAAGGTAAAAGCTATGCTTCTGCTCACCCTAATCAGAATTATAGTTTGGGTCACTATGCTGTTGATAAGTGCCTTTGAGTCAGCTGCAATGCACAGGGACCCCATCTAGGGTTTCTGAGGCTTTAAATCTCGGAGCACAGAGCCTCGCCTTTCTCCCATGAAGGGGCTGGTGGGCTCGATCCATAAACTTTGTAGTTTGCAGTCCTGTGCATATCGTATGCAGCCACTGCACTCTTTTGGGGTAACTATAAAAGTACAATGGAGTCCCTGTGTGCCACTGTGGGTTAATGCACCAGATTATTAAAGCTGTTTGAACTGTAAGGTGAACGGTTCAAGCTCACCAGCGGCTCCTCAGAATCCCTATACAGGGTCTCTATGGATCGGAACCGACTTGATGACAATTAACAACAACAACATAAAGGTTCAAAATTGCTCAGCAGCATAAACTGGATCTCCAAATGTGAATAAATAGAATTAATTATATATAAATATGTAATTCAAATCACATATGTTTAGACCATAATTATAGATAAGGTGTTGGGTTTGGGCTAATGCTATAAAAATTCATATTCTGTGTAATCCATAAGGGCTCCTCACACAACAGTTTTCATAAAACAGCATGCTAATCTCCTAGTTGTTGTGAGATTTAATTAAAATGTCTAAGGATCCTACTTAGCACCTCTAACAAAATGCTGCATAAAAACTGAGGATTATTGTTAATACAGATCTGGAGTAATTGATCCTTATAATAATACTAATGAATAAAAACTTCCATAATACCAGTGTTATAAATTGCCATGCTGGGTTTAAAAGCTGCTGTCTTATTTTAAAGCAAATAAACTGAGTGCCAGAGACCTAACTACAATGTGGCCACAAAAGATGAAAGGAACATGTACTTTAACTTTGCTACCTAGTTTATCAGCTATACAGTCTGAATCCTCTTACTATAGGGAGAAGGAAAGGAAAAGCGAATCATAAAAAAAATGAATTTTGCATTAACACAGTGTGTTCCAGTTTTATAAAGTATTTTTACTCACATCATTCCGTAAATCACCTGACTCAATTTAACTATTGAATGTCTAGATGCTATGAACTCTCTAGCATAGTGTCACATAGTCACAACTTCCTCTCTGTTCTTAACTTAGAACCTTGTTTCCTTTAGTGGATCATGGAAAATATCTGCACATGTATTTTTGTACATTTCATAACCAAATAACTATGCTACAATACCAACTTGACTTGAGGCTCTGATAATAAAGAGAGGATCTTTGTTTTGCATTCTGTTAAAGAACAACAACAACAAAACAACTATCCATAAAAAGATACAATTTAGAAAGTTATAGCACTTATTTATTCTGGATGTACTCAAATAACCTTTCATTTCCTTACTGCATAAATCAGTTGTAAAGTTTCCCAAGGGAAATTACATCGTACTATATAAACATCTAATGACCCTACAGGGACCTTTCTTAAAGGAAAATATTTAGGCAACAATTATAAAAGAATAGAAGTTTAGCTTCATGACTGTTGAACTGAAACATGGAAACAGTGTGTTTCAATATAGGAAAATTCTCTAGGTCTAGTATGAATTAGGAGCTCTGGTAGCGTAGTGGTTACGAATCAGGCTGCGAACCTTAAGGTCAGCGGTTCGAAACTACCAGCCGCTCCGCGGGAGAAAGATGAGGCTTTCTACTCCCGTAAAGATTTACACCCTCGGAAACCCTGTACAAGGTCGCTATGGGTCGGAACCGACTCGACGGCCCTTAACAACAACAACAACAGTATGAATTACTAAGGAATAGGCTCATCAATTAAATCCTTTCTCTGTAAAGTCTTTGGTATAAGGAAACCTTAGCAGACCTCCCGATGAACTTTGGTATTTTAGCTGTGTGGCCAAAAGAACATTCTACCATTATAAAGCCTTTTCATTCTGCCCAGCCGCTGGTATTCTACTTGATCATGCCTGCAAGTATCTGAGCTACACAAGATCTATAATTACTAAATTACAGAATACTAGTGGATATGTTGGACTCCTGTTTTGGAGCTATATGAGCAGCACAGGATGTGAACCACAGTCAGCAGTTCAAAGCTACCAGCTGCTCCTCCCAAACCTTATACAGGGTGGCTATGAGTCAGAACCGACTTGACAGCACTTAGCAAGTGGTTCTGTGGCGCTGTAGGATAATCACTGGACTGCTAACCACACGGTCTGCATTCAAACTCACCAGCTGCTCCTCAGAAACCCTATACAGGGTCACTATGAGATGGAACCAAAGCGATGGTACTTAACAAAAACAGTGGCTCTGTCAGGATACGCACTGGACTATGTAGATCAGAAGGTTGGCAACTCGAGCCCACCAGCCTCTCCTCAGGGAAAAAGATGAGGCTTTCTGCTCCTGCAAAGATTTACAGCCTCAGAAACTATCCCGGATCATTTATGAGTTGCAAGACCCCAAGGCACTTACCAACAACAGTACTACAGGATCCTAGTGCGGCGTTGTAGGACAAGCACTGGACTGCTACCCGCAAGGTGAGTGGGTTCAAACACCAGTCGCTCCTTCGAAACTATAGGGGGTAGCTCTGAGTCAGTCAGAACCAACTCCATGGCACTTAAAAACAACAATGCTATCAGCCTCGGAAACCCTGTACAGGGTCGCTATGAGTCGGATCCGACCCCACGGCACATAACCACCACCACCAGTATTCTAACTTGGAATTTCAAGGTTATCGAGGCAAATTCAACTCCCGCCCCCCTTTTTTTTTTAAATCTTGAATTTTCTTGGTGATCTTTAATTCTTTAAAGCCTCCCTCCAGCAAACAGTAAAGAACAGTTTAAAAATCTAAAATTTAAGGGCAATAAATCCAGAGCTCTGTCCTCAAATTCCTCAAATTTGAATCTTCATAATCACAAGATCATCAGTAATTTTTTGAACAAGATTCTCTAGTTTGCCTAACTAATGGTGGTTAAAGTCATGAATATGCAAATAATTTACTGTAATGATTCTGTCTCCAAGTGTGGAGCAGCATCATGTTTGTGCTTTGCACTGAACATGCATATTTTTGCTTCTACAACAAAGTAAAAAGGTGGCAGTTAGGAGGGTTAAACACGAGGTTTCCTGTCAGGGCTCTGTGAAAACAAAGATTGTATATTTTCTCAAGGCAAAGAAACCTCGACTCTGGCCCTCTGCCTGCAGTCAGCATTATTCAGCACTATTGGACCCTGATTTCAGGAGCCCTCCCCTGCATTTTGCCCACCTGACTGGGTGTCCTCTCTATTATGCAAGCGATGTGGTCTCCCCAAGGGAAATCACCACCCGACCATCCGGGTCTGTGCAGCCCCGCTGACCCCCCTAACACGCCTCCGGAGCGGGAGGCATTGCAAAATCACTGCTTTCTCCCAGGTCCCTTCTCCTGGCCTGGGGCCCACGGCAGCCTGAGGAAGGAGACCTGAGGCGCCGATGCTGCAGACCTGAAACTAGGTCTGGGCCGGCGCTGCGGCAGCAGCCAGGAGCAGCGAGCCCCACTTTCTCCAGGCAGGAAGGGGGAGGCCAAGAGCATTTCCTGTTGTACAGATGAAGCATGCAGAGACGTCACTGCATGCACACTCCCCCGGGTGTCAGCGGACCGGGGCCAAAGTTCAGGCGCCTCCTGGGCGGGCCGAGCGGGGCCCTAGGGTGGAGCAGGGGCGCCCCCTCAGCAGTCCCTCTTCGGGAGGGACGCCGCCCAGTGCTGCAAAGACCACACAGCCGTTGGCAGGCATCTGGCGGAGCTACCTGAGAGCAGCAGAGGCGTGCGTGAGGAGGAGACGCTCATCTTCCCAGAGTCCACCCTCCTGGGCATTGCCCTGGCTCTGGGCATTGCCCTGGCTCTGGGCAGCTGAGTGCAGGCTTGCCCTCCCTCAACCCTCTAGTTCCCCAGAGTGAGGGCATGTGTTTCTAGGTGCTTAGAGGAAGCGCTTTCTGGCGCAAGTTTCCTAGCTTCATTTTTAACATAATTTTCCTAAAGAGGTCTCTTTTTTTTTTTTTTTTTTTTCTAGTTAGATTGTTTAAAAATAACAAAAATTAAAAATCAGTTCAACATTGTTGAAATTGTGTTTTCCTCACGTCTTCTATCTCCTCTTTAATTTTAGATTCCTTAAGTAGCTGCGGGATACAAGAGAGGTAAAAGTGCCTTGCTGTACTTACAGCACCCATGAGGTCAAAGTAGTCTGAAGACCCCCTGTAGATGTTTCTTTTAAAAATATGTGCTTTAATTACTAAAACACCTCTTCTTCACGGCATATAAACTTCTACTTACTAGGTCATAAATGTATCTCATTCAAATGTATAATACATATTTAAAAAATCAGAGTCTCTTAGGAACCTCTCAATCTGTGTAATAAAAATACATTTGGCCAGAATGTTTTAAGATGGAAATTATTCATTAATATAAAAATAATCATCGTTTTTTTTAAAGTCTCCTTCTTCATCCCCAGCCTTTCATTTCGTTTAAACCTCTAAACCAGATCACAACCACATGTGACACCAGAGAAGCAGTGGCTTAAGGTTACCGATGATTAAAAAGAAGACCCTAGGTATAATCATTTTAAAATTTAAAACGCTGGAATTATTTCTATCAAATTACAGATCCTGCTCTTGTCAGGGTGAACCACTGTTACGGATGTTATACAGTGCCATTTCCTGTAATATCAAAACAATGAGTTTCATTAAGTGCATCATCCAAGACGACTCAACCTCTCTATGGAAGCTTTACGTACAGGATGTTGCTGAAATTTTGTTTTATATTTAAAACTTTCATAATTAAGATTTTACAATGTAATAAATGCTAGTTTTTCCATATCCAGCGCCTCCCTCTCCCATTTGCTATCTAAGGGCAATATCATAGGTCACCTAAGTTCCACTTAACATTAGCTGAAGCCCCTGAATACTTCTGTTGTTTCATTTAATAAACATCTGAACCCCACTGTGTATCATATCTAATAGTTGTATAGTATTTTCTAGCTTACTGCTTATTTTGCATATATTCCCATTCTCATTTACCAAGAAACAGTCTCAGAGAATTGAAAGCACCCTCATGCCAGTATTTAAATCAGGGCGCGCATAGATTCATGGGCCTCGGCTGGGCTCCTTTCTATCTTGTGGAAGAAGAATCCCAAACCTGTCTCACTTCCACTCAAGGACGCCTAACTCCAAAATCACACCAACTCTTCTTGCCTTCACAAAATGCCCTGTGTGAAAGTGTTAGGAGAGAACTACAAAATATAATAATCCCATCCAACTGCTTTATTTATTTAACTGGAACACAGAAACTTTCAAATAGCCTGAGTGCTTCTCAAAGGATTCTTGGTTCTAAAGGTCATTTGATGGGTTCAACCCAGAAAATAAGGAAGGATGTCTGTCTCTAGGATGATCCCACTTTTTTCCATGTTTTTCCCCCTCCCTCATATCAATAAATGTCAGCAGTGATTCTTGTATTTTTTATTAGAACATAGTTTTACTTCCAAATCATCTGTCAATGGTATATAAATACAAATTGCAAGCAACTGCCCAAATACTATCTGTTGTTATAGTTAGAAGCTGTGGAGTTGACTTTGATGCAGAGTGACCTCATGTGTCGGAGGAGAACTGTCCCACAGAGTGTTCTATACTATAATCTATCTGGGAGCAGATTGTCAGGTCTTTCTTGGGAGCTGATGAGTGGGTTTGAACCACCAACCTTTTGGTTTACAGTCCAGCATTTAACTGTTGTGTCACCAAGTTCCTTCAATGCAATCTAGACTACCTGAAAATGTTATTCAAAGTTCATGCTCTTTGCTTTACACTTCATTGCTGATGATGTCATTTGGAAAGGGCAAGAGGGCTAATTAAAGATGACCCTATTTTATAATCCTAATAATAGACTAACCGATATCAGTATTATCAGACACTTACTATAGACTGAAGCTATAAAGACTTGTTGTTGTTGTTAAGTGCCGTCGAGTTGGTTCCGACTCAAAGCGACCCTGAACAGGGTTTCCAAGGCTGTAAATCTTTACGGGAGCAGAAAGCCTTATCTTTCTCCCGCGGAACCGCTGGTAATTTCGAACTGCTGGCCTTGTGGTTTGCAGCCCAATTTGTAACCACTACGCTACCAGAGCTAGTCAATAGTAATAAAATAAATTAAGTTGTGAATAAATACATCATTGAAACATAAGCCAGAAAAACAAACTGATTATTCAGGTTCATGGTACTATTACTAAATGCGTCTCCTTTATACTATCAAAAAGAACAAATGAACTGTGAGACTAAAAGGGTGCTTTTCAGGACAACATATTTCACAGTTTCTTATAAGAACCAGAAAGGAAATTTTTAAGATGTGCCAACTGTGGTTTAAAGTATATTATAAGAGTAGTAGATATTTCCAAAGTTATAAGATATACCATCACTTCATTCAAAAAAAAAATTAAAACTTGAAATTCACAAAATTAATCCCTCTAAAATTCCTGTATTTCCTTTAGGATCAGTTTCATGTAGTTGTATGTTTGCAAGACAAGAATGATAATGAATTGCTGCTGTAATATTTGGGTTTCCATGTTGCTGGGATTCCAGTCTCTCTCCACATCTTCTTAGATTTTGAAAAGTCTTTGATATAAACTAGACTGGGATGAGGCTGACTTGTCTCAGAGCTGGCCTTCTTTCTAAAAAGAATCAGAAGAGCATACTGAGTTTTTCTTTTTCCTGCACAATATTCAATATTGAGTATTCTTCTTCTCCAATGAGCATTCACCCACCATTTATTTTTTTGTTTGTGTTTTCCCAGTAAACTGGCTCCCAAGATGCAATGACAAAATCACCAGGGTGTGCTTCTTTCTCAGATCCACATCCTACTTTCATCATATGTCATAAAGCTGCATTGCATTTTCCCAAACAGAATCCCAGCTCAAAATTATATGCCTGAAGCACAGTCATCTGAAGCTAGCTTACTGAGCGAAGAGCCATTAACAAGGATAAAGACAGAAGTGCATTCATTACATATATGAATGGACATATAAGTGAGTTAGTTGTCAGTTAAAAACAAAAAACTACCTACCTACCACCTACATGCTTCACAGTCTCTGAAGTAAGACTCTTTCTCTACTTAGGTATTTCCAAGCCAGTGATTTTATTTTTCTTACAAACACCTCAAACAACTATAATCTTCTCTTTATGAAGTGGCCTCCAGCACAAATTATTACTGTCTTGACCCTTTCTGACTCTTGAGCCCTGGGTGGCTGCCATGCTGCTTACCACGAGGTCAGCAGTGTAAACCCACCAGCCACTCAAGAGGGAGAAAAAGGCAGCTTATTGCTACTGTAAAGCTTTGTTATTGCTGTTAAGTGCTGTCCAATCGGTTGCAACTCAAAGTGATCCTGTATAAGCTTTCCGAGGAGCAGCTGGTTAGCTTGAACCGTCAACCTTGAGGTTCAAACCAACTTTGCTCCAGTGCATTAGCCCACAGTGTTACACCAGGACTTTTTGGGAACCCTATGAGGCAAAAAGACTATACGGGAGTGAGATTTTTGTGTTGTTTTGCTTCCTTCAAGACAGGATAATGATACAAAGTACAGCACCTATAATTAACAAGGTGCCAGGACTTACAGGTGGCTTAAGGTTCTTTTCAAAAGGAGCTCTGGTAGCGTAGTGGTTACGAATCGGGCTGCGAACCTTAAGGTCAACGGTTCGAAACTGCCAGCTGCTCCGCGGGAGAAAGATGAGGCTTTCTACTCCCGTAAAGATTTACACCCTCGGAAACCCTGTACAGGGTCGCTATGGGTCGGAACCGACTCGACGGCACTTAACAACAACAACAACAAGGTTCTTTTCAGTCTCCCCTCAAAACAATCAAAAGGGGGCGCTGTCACTTCTTTTCAGCCTCTATGTTCTTCAAACAAACATTTATGTAGTACTGAAGAGTTCACCTCTTGTAGCTTCCATCCACATTTAATACTTCAGAAAAAATCCCAATGAAGGTTAAGTAAGAGTAAGTGCTCAGAGGGTCTATAACCAGGCATGTTACTGAGACATCAGAGTTCCCACAAGCATTAAAGTTATTGAAAATTGGTGAACTATATGTTATTTTACTGCAATGTTGTTGTTAAGTGTCAATTCAAATCAGTTCCAACCCATAGCGACCCTGTACAGGGTTTCTGAGACTGTAAATCTTTACGGGAGCAGAAAGTCTCATCTTTCTCCCACAGAACCACTGCTGACCTTGAGATTAGCAGCCCAACTCATAACCAGTACGCTTTCAGAGCTCCTTCTATTTCTGTTTCTCCTAGTCCCTTATAAAGCCTTATGAACTTCTCCAAAGTCTCAAAGTGTGACTTCAACTAAAGCTAAAATAATTCATTTTCATAATGATTAGGAAAAAAAGAGCTCTCAAGTCAAAGTAGCTTTCTCAGAAAATGATCAAATCCAACTTTGGTTTCAGAATCACATAATTATTAGGAACTCACAGTTACCATCTAATATATCACGTCTCTCCACTTCTGCACACAAGTCCATTTGTACAGTGAAATGTGTACCTATTTAAACATGTATTTTCATTATAAATCGTTAGGAGCTCAAGTGGCACAGTGGGTTAAACCATGGGCTGTTAACTGAAAGGCTGAGGTTCAAACCCCCCAGCTGCTTCACGGGAGAATGATGAAGCTGCTTCCTTAAAGATTTACAGTCTCTGACACTCTAGGGAGCAGGCCTACTCCATCCTATTGGGTCACTAGGAGCCGGAATCCACTGGACAACTGTGGGGTTTTCACTATACATTATGCAATCTGTGCAGGGAAACTAAAGGGAGTTTTCTCATAAGTACTAAAGACTGTCTAGATGAAAAGTAATAATATTTTTCAATTCCAAGTCACAGTGACCCTGTACGACAAAGTAGATCTGCTCCTTAGAATTTTCAGTAAACCTTTCTTGGAGCAGACTGTCTCATTTTTCTCCCTCAGAGCGGCTGGTGGGAGTTGAACCACTGACCTAGAAGTTAGCATCCTAACATTTAACTACCAGGTCCCCTTCCTTGTATACTATGTTGTTGTTATTAAGTGTCATTGAATCAGATCTGACTCATGAATTTGGTTTCTGAAAAGTGGCTGGTGGATTTGAACCACTGACCTTGTGGTTCAAACCAACCTTGTGATCGTGTGCTTACCCTACAGCAACACACAGGTGTTATATATAAATGACAGTCTTACAAGTACTATTACTACCTGCACAGAAAAGCCTTCTAGCATTTTCCTTCTAATAAAAAATGTGTCTGCCCATTTTTTATTAGGAGAGAACTACAAATTGAAGAAAAGATTCATTTATGTTACCCTAAGATGACAGTTTTTTTAATTTAATTATTAATTGGCATGTTTATATGGCCAAAAGTGTACAATGTACAAAAAGTATTAACAAAGAGGTACAGGTTTGAATTCTGTCCACTAGAAATGTTTCTTTGCCTTTGATTATAATCGTTACCCTTGGTTGGTTTTCTAGAATAATAGCAATAATAATATACCAATTCAAAGGCAATATATCTTAAACTTGAATACAAAATCCACCTGGCATCATGCTATTTATAAATGCAACTGAATCATCTACATAGAAATGTTCATATACATATATTTTGTTTGTTTTATTTCATTTAACTTTTGTAGTTATGAAATTGCCAAATTCAGGGACCAAACTCTTTCCACACGACCATTAGCTATCGTTTTATATACAAATTCTTTAAGCCCTTAGACAACGCAGCCTAACCTTTCTGACCTTTTCACATCATTCCCTTAATGTGCATTTTATGCTGCCCTCAAATCAGATGTCTCTGGAAATACTGACAGCTTCTCAGGTTAATGCATTTATTCATTTTGCCTGTCAAAATCAAGGCCTATCTAAAGCATGTCTCCCTCATGAAACCATTCCAGATCTCAACAAGTAATGTTTTAGCCCCTTCTTAATACTCCATATGGAGTCCTGGTGTGGCACTATAGGATAAACACTGGACTTCTAACCATAAAATCACTGTTTCAAACCCACCAGCCACTCCTCGGAAGCCCTACACAAGGCCGCTATGAGTCATAACTGACTCGGCAGTACTTAACACCAACAAAAACTCCCTATGTGCTTCTCTTATAGTTCTTAACCTGTTTCTTCTAATTACAGTTTTATTTCATAAAATGTTTTCTCAATATGTTGTTGTTGTTGTTAAGTGCTATCAAGTTGGTTCCAACCCATGGTAACCCTGTGTAAGTTTTCTGAGGAACAGTTGGTGAGTTTGAACTGCCAACCTTGCAGTTGAGAGCTTAGTTAATGTTGAGATAGTGAATCTTTTATTTATACGGCATGTCCCACATACCTTGCACATTCTAGAATCTCAGTAATAACATTTGTTGAAAATCACTAAGTAGATAATAGAAAAGTATTCATTTGTGTGACAAGAAAAACAACACACCATAAGGGGGTGATGAGCACAATGCCACTAAAGGAAAGAAGACACAAGAGCTGTACAAGAATTACAGACAACAGAGATAAATACTATAACAGACACAATCCTGCATTATCAGTAAAAGCAAACATTATTCTACATGTGGCTACACAGGCAGACAGGCAAGGTGGACAGGTATGAGTAGGCAAAGGGAAAGCAAATTTCTTTTTTAAGAAATTACATTTGTTAAAATGAACATGTATTCCATTATCATACATACAAATTTGCTCTCTTGGTATCTAAAATACCTCAGAGCAAGCATGTCTGCGCCTCTTTTCTAAACTGTTTCTAAACAGGCCATCTTCTGAAGAAGAGCTGGATATGATCAATTTCTTTTTGAGGAATCATAAACAAACACTAACCACCAGACATGATCAGCCTGTTCACCAAAGAAATTAATCAAATAAAAATAAAGCATCTTTGTATGAAGCCCAACTGAAGAACCTAGGAATATTTACCCTGGAGAACAGAAGACTCAAAGTGAATATGATTGCTAAACTTAGATAATTCCAAGACTGTCGTGCCAGACAGTGACTTAAACGTGTTCTGATTAGTTTCAGAAGGTCCTACTGAGAGACTGAGAAGTCCAAGAGTGCAATAGGCCAGTTTAAGAAAGAAAAAGGTATTCAAGTAAAGACCAAATGTAGGTGGTCCTAGAGAAAGCGGTTCTCACTGGGTTAGTGGTTAAAGTATGTATGCCTCCAACAGTCTTACCTAACCCAAAGATGCTATGAAAGACTTTGCATTGCAAAGTATCCTGTCACCATTTTACAAGTCAAAACCAATACATCAGAACCTCTGGCCTTAGCAAACTAATCATCATAATTTTAATAAGTTATCACTGGCACTACTCCAAATTGCATCTGAATGACAAGAGTACGAAAAATTTCTCACAGAGTACTAAATATCCAAGATGCAGCCTGCTCAAAACCTAGTCAGACCCATCTAAAAAAACAGTCACACCGGATTATGCTGCAGACCATTTGCACATCCAAAAAGACACTCACAATCCTGATTCTTCATTCCCCTGCTTATCCCTGCTCACTTTTGGAAAATATTTACACATCAATATAAGAACAGTAGTTTGGTTTACACAGTTATGTGGCACTTGTACATTTTGATATAAAACCTAAGTCAAAACACATTGGTTCAAAGATCACAAATGTCCTATCTACTTTAAGTTATCATTTGCTTTTTCAGCTATAAGTAGATTTAGTAAAGCCATGTTGTTGTTAAGTGCCGTTGGGTCCTTACCTACTCAGTGGCCCTGTGTAGGGTTTCCCAAGGAGTGGCTGGTGGGTTTGAACCCTCAACCTTTCAGTTAACAGTCAAGTGCTTATCCTACAATACCACACAAGTTTCCCAGTATAATCATTGTTGTTGTTGTTGTTGCTAAGTGCCATCTAGTGGGTTCCAACTCATAGCTACACTGTATAGGGCTTCCAAGGAACAACTAGTGGGTTTGAACTGCCAAACTTGTGGTTTGCAGTCCAGTGCTTATCCCACAGCGCCACACCAGAAGTCCAGTATAACCACAGACAGCTTCACTGTCAAACAAACTTTGCTATTGATTTCGAAATGTCTTCTGTTTGCTCTAGTTATGTATCAACATCCATCACAACACAGGAAAAGAAAGACAAGTTACCACGGCACATTATTCACAACCTAAATTCCTGAATTTATTTGCTAAGGCTTTAAAAGTTTTCCAGATCAACTATTAATACCCACCATGTCTATTTTCAGACTTTTTTAGGTTGAACATTAGCAAACTACCACCAATCATGGCCGAAAATCAACAGACGATTGAACAAAGTTGGAGTATGTCCTCCTGAAAATCTAATTTCCAACACTTTGTGTCCAGGTATTTGTGATATTCTATACTCTCAGCTTAACTGTGCTCATGAGGAATCTGTACCTGGACCAAGAGGCAGTTGTGCAAACAGAACATGGGACTACTGAATGGTTTAAAATTAAGAAAGGTGTGCGACAAGGCTGTATTCTTTCACCATACTTATTCAACCTGTATGCTGAGCAAATAACACGAGAAGCTAGATTATATGAAGAAGAGCAAGGCATCAGGATTGGAGGAAGACTCATTAACAATCTGCGATATGCAGCTGATACAACCTTGCATGCTGAAAGTGAAGAGGACTTAAAAAACATTTACTGATGAAGATCAAAGATCACAGCCTTCAGTATGGATTACATCTAAATGTCAAGAAAACAAAAATCCTCACCACTGGACCAACAAACAACATTCGCATCAATGGAGAAAAGATTGAAGTCATCACAGACTTCATTCTTCTTGAATTAACTATCAACCCTCATGGAAGCACCAGTCAAGAAATCAAAGGATATATTGCATTAGCCAAATCTGCTGCACAAGACCTTTTCAAAGTGTTGAAGAGCAAAGATGTCAGCTTGAAGACTAAGGGACGCCTAACCCAAGCCATGGTATTTTCAATAACCTCATATGCATGCGAAAGCTGGACAGTGAATAAGGTAGACTGTAGAAGAACTGACGCTTTTGAGTTATGGTGTTGAAGGAGAATATTGAAAGTGTCATGGGCTGCCCAAAAATCCACAGATCAGTGTTGGAAGAAGTACAGTCAGAGTGCTCCTTGGAGGCCAGGATGGACAAACTTCATCTCTCATACTTTGGACATATTGTCAGGAGGGACCAGTCACTGGAGAAGGACATCATGTTTGGTAAGGTGGAGGGTCAGAGAAAAAGAGGAAGACCCCCAGCAAGATGGATTGGCCAGGTGGCAGCACCAATGGACTCAAGCATGGCAGCAATAGTAAGGCTGGTCCAGAATCGGGCAGAGTTTCGTTTTGCTGTGCATAAATTCGCTCTGAGTCGGTATCGACTCTATGGCACCTAACAACAACAACATAATCTCAGCTGATTCCTCTTAAAGGTCATTTAGAGTATTCTCAGCCACTTGGCCCATTTTAAAAATTACACTTGATTAAATTTGAGCACCAAGTTCATCACAAATATTACTGAGGTCATCTGAAGAAGTAAACAGATTACAAATTCAAAAAACAAAATGTCTTTGTGTTCCTTTTCTTCTGGTTGAATATGGGTGTGGCTATCTCAGTATACTTTTCAACATGCGCATAAAATGATCTACCCAGAATGCTCCTCCATCAGGGGCTATTACAAGCTATGGAGTTGCTGACCATTATCTCTCTGAAAACAATTACATATGCCTGTAATAAATTACATCAATAGCAGGCAATTATCTCAAGAACACTCTACTAACCCTTGTCACAAATGTATTGCTGTGTTTCAGATTTTTTGCAACAATTGAATTATTGTCAAAACGTTGTGTTACTTCACATACTAAAAATAGCTACTCCAATTCCCTTGTGTTACCCTGCTTTATCCCCAGGAGGCACGGTGGTGCTATAAACAATGCTTCTTCGTTTTTTAAAGAGGAAGAAATAATGAAATACAACAGAGGTACAGCCACTTGACCTGAACCATTTTGAAAATCAATAATGAGGTAAGCAATAAACTCGTGGGGTCAGGGTTTTCAGCCTTCCCTTCTGGTGTTCTTTCCAGCCTAGGCTCTAATGAGCACATCTCATAACTTGGGCAGAAAAGACATCAGAAAAAAAAAAAAGAAAAAAAAAAAAAAAAAAAACACACACACAGAAAAAAACTCCTAACATAAACTTTGGCATATGGCTCCAGACAAGAAAATTAATTGAATGTTTATAACCCTGGTTTTGTTGTTGTTTTTCCTTTGCTTAGAAGAGTAGGGATTATTCAAAATGTAAGCATCAGGAGAAGAAAGAAAAATAAAGTCTGATCATTGTTCATGCATAATGAATGAGAAGCTGAACTACACATGACCTACCCAGAAAGTATTGTACCAACCACCAGGACTGTCCCACGGGGCACTGCTGCATTGCCAAGACAGATTTCGTCACTAGCTTTGTGTGTGAGGAGAGGAAGCAGACAGATTCACAGGCAGCCTTGCCTCCTTCATTTTTCTTTGCTTTCATGGGGCAAAGATCTGTATTTTGAGAAGGGAAAACACTTCCTACTTTCTGTCTAACTCATCTTAATAGACCCACTAAGAAACAACTCTTCCTCACCCCACCACACCCATGAGCCATGACCACTTTCATACAACTTTCTCTTCTCAGAACCCTAAGGGAAATATGGCCAAAGTAAACTGCCCTACCTGGTACAATGCCAATTCAACTCTAAAGTTCCCTACCCAACTATAGGGAAAAAAACTACCTCAACATGGCTCCATCGGCTCACTTTCTGTAAAAACAAATAGTAAATGCAAAACCCAAGAATCCCTTGAGTTTGGTGAAGAGATGTTTGCCATTGCTGAGTGGCTAGATAGAGGCTAGAAGCACTTAAGGAACAGCAGATTGGTGGACTATTGAAGCAAAGCCTAGCTAGCACTTCACTGCCATTGGGGACGTCCCTCATTAGGCTCAGATGACCCTCACCTGACAACATGTCAAAATGTCTTTTCTTATCATCTATACTGTAAGTGTCTTGAGAAGACTGACTTTACAACATTCACCAATGATGTACTGTGTGCCTACCATAGGTTGCACATACTTCTAGGAAAGTATAAAACAACCTAAACCCATTAGAAATTTGTACAGCAGAAAATATCAGTGAAGAATATATTTAAGAAATAGAAATTCCACACGTAATTTATGATAACTGTTGTGGTTATGTGTCGTGCACTTGGTTCCAACTCATAGTGACCTTGTACAGGGTTTCCAAGGCTGGAAATCTTTACGGGAGCAGAAAGCCTCGTCTTTTTCCTGAGGAACAGCTGGTAGTTTCGAACTGCTGACCATGAGATTGGCAGCCCGATTCGTATGCTACCAGTTTATAAATGCATTTTACAATTGGATGTGCCATTTAGAAATTTGTCTTTTTTCTTCTCTGTGAAAATTAGCAAGGACTTGATTCTACAAGCAAGAAGGGATGCCGTGTAACTTAAAGAGAAAAATTTTGAATAATAAAAATTACATATTTAATCATGGAAAACTAATACTTCAAAAAACTCTTACTATAAATATATTTGTAATAAACAATATTTCTTTGGTAAATAAGTCTTACAATCCTTTTTTAACTGATATTTGGGATCCTAAAAACATGGTAATTTGGTACAGGGACTGAACTTGTTATGAAGTTTCTGAATTAATCTATGAGGGCAGGCTTTTGTTTTTGTTATTTAATATTTTGCTCAGGATGTTTAATATTTTCCTGGAGTCTAGAGTAGCACCTTGTCCAAAGCAGATACTTAGTAAATACTAGGAAGTGAATGTATATATTTTTAAAACCAGCAGTCCATGAATGGGCCAGTTTTGCCTCCAAAGTAAGTTCAAGATTCTTCAAATAAATATCAGTTCTCTGATTTATGCAATCTGTACAGGTGTTCAAGATGGGGTAGTTCAGGTCCCAAAGTCTGTTCTTCAACAGACAAACTCCAAAATGATTATCATTTCATTAGTGTGTAGCACTGGCTGAGCTAATGAGAAAACACTCAAACTTCAATTGATAGTCCCATATAAGAAAATGGTGAAAACACATGTATTCTGAAATCATTCCCTAAACGATTTCAATCAAGAGTCTAACAGACCACTACATGTTTAAGTGATATTTTACTGTCCCATGATATGGCACCTAGTAACAACATGATTTGAGTCTTTGTGTTTTCTTTTCATCTAATCCCTTCCTAGTAATAATCATAGCTACTAGGTATTAAATGTTTAGTATGTGGCTCACTGTGATTGGTACATACAGTCTCACAAAAAAATTTCACAATCCCCCTTAAACAGGTATTACAGTGCTCATTTTGTTAATTCCCCAGTGCCCCAAGCTGGTGGTAGAGTTGGAATGCACCCTGTTCTATCTGACTTCAAATCTCATCTCGAGGTTTCCAAGTTCTTAAGCCCTAAGCTACTTTTCTACCTGACTTGGGCACATCCACATACTGCTGGTGGAGTGGGAAGACATGGTGCTAAGTGATAAAAATAGCAAGTTTTTAAAGTTTTAGCTGTCTAAGGAAACCTTTCAAATGTGTGAAATGGTGAAAAGACTGTGTTTTCATAGTCAAATAGCCCTGAGTTTGAATCCTGCTTTTCCTTGACTGTAAGTATTGTTGTTGTTGTTGTTGTTAAGTGCCATCGAGTCGGGTCCGACCCATAGCGACCCTGTACAGGGTTTCCGAGGGTGTGTATATTCTTGTAAAATTCCTTGGAGTCTTGTTTCCTGAAGTGTAAACATGAAGACAGTACTGATTCGGCTCAGGTTTGTCGTGAAGATTAAGTGAGCTGGGTATTGGAACCATGGCAGTGAGATGATATATGATGGAATAAATGTAAAACTGAAGTTCCCCCATATAAACTATCATATAATTCACAATAAAACATTAAAAAAAAAAAAGAATAAGTGAGCTAACTTAGGAGGAGGCTTCAAAAATTTCATGGACTATGGAATTAAAAGATCACGGAATTTTTGGGTGAATTTTCTGAAGTCCCCTGATGTGTGACAGGGCCTGGGATAGAGACTTGGCACAGCGTAAGTAAGTGCTCTTTAAGCCTAAATTCCCTTCCTTCTACTGGATTTGCTAAAGTGGCACTGTGCTAATTTTTTTAAGTGTTTAGTTCATCCTTGTAATACCATAATTACAGAATATAATGACATTGTATTCTCTATAGCTACAAACAAAATTTATAAACTGGTAGAATATGAGTTGGATGAGGCTTTGGAGACCATCTGTTCCAATCCCTTCTATTTTCAAATGTGGTCCGGAGAGCTTACATGACTTGTTTCCAAGTTTTCACGGAAGTGCTTTGCAAAGACAGGACTAGCCCTTAAGGCCTTCCCATCCCCACCCTCTCTACACCCCCAGTTTTTGCCTTACATTACACAAGTATGGCAACACATGTAATTTTCAGACAATTAAGTAGTATAAAATAACCTCAATTTAATTGCATCCAATTAACAAGCCAAATTAGCATTTCATATGTATACTATTAAACTAGTTGTCTCAATTCCAAAAGAATTAAAACGCTGTTTCAAATGAATCTAGCATTTTGCAGAACAAAGGAGTTACAATTTAAATTACCTTTTGTATAATCCCCTCAGTATGGAATTAGACAGAATCCCCATTTAAAAAGAAATACGTTTGCAATGATCAGCGTGAGGATCCAGGCTGTACTTTAAGTATCAAAATCTGATTGAACACACGTGATTTTCTAAGATTTATGTATGTGTGAGTGCTCATGTACATACCTGTACAAATGTGCATCCCTACAGAGCTCTAAAAAAAATACAAACGAGGATGTGTCTCCATTCACCTACTGTCTAATTTCAAAAGCCTCACTTTTTTATTAGGCTTCTGAAATCAAGCGAATCTGCTACAGCAAATAAGATCTTTCTTGATCTGCTTTTTCAGAGAAAATGAAACCACCAAATAAATCTTTGCCAAACAAAGCACTGCATTTTAAATACACTCCACTACACTATCTGTCCAGTACTGGAAGTCCGCTGACTACATTTGACTTACCATGTAGTTGAATTACAACAAAGTGTACAAATGACAGTCTTTTTTTTTTTTTTTTTTTTTGTGGTACATTCCAAAAAAATGTAGTTTCTAGTCTTAGAAATATGTACTACATACAATGTTGCATCATGTAATTTGCTGATGTTATCATTCCCAGATGTTCACTGATCAGATTCCTAAAGATAATGATAATAGTTGAAATGTAACAAAGAGGTACTCAATTTATGTCGGGACCGTTAACGAGAGTCACTGGATAGAACCCTGTCATATTGGGGGCAGTTTGTGTTATCAGGACTTAGGTACAATTTTCTGTTGTTGTTGCTGTCTTCGTCATGAGCTACTGCCCAGTCATCCTGACTCATGGCACGCCATACACAATGGTATCAACTAAAGAAAGGTATTCTAAATAACTCTTAAATAAATCACTTATTGTTCCTTATATATTTATTCGTCATCACATACATTTTTATAAACATTTTTATAAGTTGGTGTTTGATAGCCAACCTTCACTATAAACATTTATTAATATTTTCAGTGGTAAAACATTTTACAGTACACTAAAATATAGCTGTTGTTATTGTGAGTAAGTGTCATCAAGTCAGTTCCCACTCCTGGCTATAAAGCTTTGGGGGAGAAGAAAGCCTCATGTTTTTCCCACGGAGAGGGTGGTGGGTTCAAACCACCAGCCTTGTGGTTCACAATCCAGTGCTTATCCAACAGAGCCACCTTACACTGACTTGTTGAAAATGACAATCATGGTAATGAGTTTAAAGTCTGACGTATACATTTGGCCATGTTTTACACAACATTTGAATCACCTTTCTATTTACTATTATTGTTTTGGGAAGGAGGGAGTTTTTTTGTTTTGTTTTGTTTTGTTTTTTAAGGTGCTTTAAGGAATGTCCACTTGAAACTTTTTCTATTGTCACTGCAGTTGTGCCAACCTTTATTACTTCTCTTTTGGACATAACAATAATCTACTTGCCTCCTCGTCTCTAGGGAATTTGTCCCATATGCCTCGATAATCTTTCTAAAAGACAGACTTTAAACATCACCCCTCTACTCAGAAACCTGAAGGGAAGTTCTGCTTTCTCAGCAGAGCTTAGTGGATATGCCTGGAACCACTGTATCTTTCCAGACTCATCTTACTCCTCCGTCTACTGGTATTGTCTTCATGCCCCAACCACAGAAAAATAGATTATTTTGAGAACTTCCAATTCCTCTATGCCAAAGCCAAACTCACTGCCCTTGAGTAGATTCCAACTCACAGCAACCCTATATAGGGTTTCCAAGAATGTAAATCTTTACAGGAGTAGTCTAATCTCTCTTCCACAAAGTGGCTGGTGGATTTGAGCCACAGACCTTGCAGTTAGCAGCCCAATGCCTAGCCCACTGAAATTCTACTTCACACTCAAGACTAAGGCCCCAAATCACTTCCTTCCACAAAGACCCTCTAGTCTTTCCAGTTGGAATTGACCATGCCTGCATTTATACTTTACATTCATTGTAAGTTTTAATGAAGTTTATTTATAAACTTGCAGCCTCTAGACTGTAAAATTCTTTAACTCAAGGATCCTTTATCTCTCAGTTGCTCATATTGTGCCTTACTCAGAGTAGTCATTTAAGCACTTCTGCGAGGACTCAAACTGCCAACCTTAGGTTAGCAGAGAGCGAGTTAACTGTTTACCCATCCAGGAAATAGCTGATTCTCACTGACCACTTTATATATACCAATACATGTTGTACATTAATTAGCTTGTCCAGTCTGCACATGAACCAGTCATCAGCAAAAGAACCCAAGGACATCACCAAGTTTGACTCTAGAATCCAAGATTGGAGCCACTACACACACAAATCTCATTATATTGTTACGTTATGTAAAACGTAAAGTGGGAAACGAACAAAATGATACAGCTAACAAAAATGACTGTGAATCCAAGATTACAAGAAGGAATGCTATTTCCAGTGACTCTTTTCCTACTTTTACGTCACACTCTTGTGTCACACAGACCATTAATTATACATGTCATTGCTATTATTGTTAAGTCGGACTCAAAACAACTTCTCTATAGGGTTTTCAAGGAGAGGCTAGCAGTTTTGAATCACCAATTTGCACTCGGCAGTCCAGTGCTTATCCTACAGCACCACACTCATATATGTTGTTGTTGTTGTTAAGTGCCGTCGAGTCGGTTCCGACCCATAGCGACCCTGTACAGGGTTTCCAAGGGTGTAAATCTTTACGGGAGTAGAAAGCCTCATCTTTCTCCCGCTGAGCGGCTGGTAGTTTCGAACCACCGACCTTAAGGTTCGCAGCCCGATTCGTAACCACTACACTACCAGAGCTCCTTAAGTGCCATCAAATCGGTTTCCACTCATAAAGACCCTGTATAGGGTTTCTGGGAGTCCTGGTGTGGCGCTGTGGGTTAATGCGCCAGACTGCAAAGCCATTTGAGCTGCAAAGTTGGCAGTCCAAGCTCACCAGATGCTCCTTGGAAACCCTCTACAGGGTCACTATGGGTCGGAACCAAGTCAACGGCACTTCACAATAACAGCAATAGGGTTTCTGAGGAGCAGCCAGTAGGTTTGAACCACCAACCTTGTGGTCAGCAATCCAATGCTTATCCTATAGAGCCACACCAGGACTCCACACTCATATATAGAAAGTAAAATAATAATAATAATAATAATAATGCAACCAAGGCTTCTCCAAAGATCCTGATATTTACAATCATGTAATGAAATTGTCTGGGGTCTTGAATGTTTCCCTCTTCCACCATTTGTTTAATAATATAAAGATCCAGCCCACGCAAGACTCCAAAGACTACCAGTTACTTCACACAATTGGTTGTTATTGTTCTGACTCATAGAGACCCTGTACAGAGTTTCCAAGGAGCGGCTGGTGAATTTGAACCGACAACCCTGCAGTTTAAACAGACCTTGCGATCCAGTGCACTATCCCACAGTGCCACACCAGGCCTCTGAATTGGTAGTTACTCATTAATTAAATCAATGGTGCTATCCAATCTAGTTAAATGGAGCTCAAATTACTATTTAATTTAAAAAACACACACACAACTTAAGTTACTTATTCTTACAAAAATACTCTGAAAATAATAACCTACATCTGAATCCCTCAAACTGAAGTTACAAAAAATCACACAACATATCCAGGGGTCAGGGCATTTGACTGTCCCTTTTTTAGTTGAGCATCCACCAACTTCCATACTCAGTGCCCACATTTTCCTCTCCAGCCGTGACTCTCTAATGTGACCAAGAGCACGGTGATCACAGTCCCTGATTTGCTAAGAAGACTTGGGTTGGACGGTCACTGATGTGGTCAGCCTGCCTCCTCTAGTCTGGCCTCGCCTTGTATCAAGTCTCTCCAAATGGGTCTCTGACCTCCAGCTCCACTGGCTTGCTTTTATCTCCTGGAAGCAAGATGCCTCCCTCCGCTTTAGGGTGTATTTAGTTGGACACCTTTCCTCTACCCACCCACCTACCTTTCGTCTCTTCATCCTCAGGGGCAGGACCTTCTGATGCACATGGTTTTTCTTCCCTAGCACTTAATAGCAAACATGTCTTTCGGTTGCCATTTAGTCAGTACCTCCCCACCACCACCACCACTCTCCGTAACCCAAAGCACAATGGTTCAGATACTTGTGATCCCAAGTGTTCTTCTGGGCTAACTTTCTAAAGTAGATCACCAGGTCTTTCTTCTTAGCTTATCTTAGTTTGGAAGCTTCGATAAAGCCTGTTCAGCATCCCATCATCACGGACAGATGACTAATTACTCTGCTTGAGATGCATCCTCAGGGACTCTGAGTCTCACACATGGAAGACAAGAATTCTACCACTGAACTGCTCTCATAACAAATAATGGAGCTAACAAAATCTGGTTCTCCATGTGGCTAGTATCTGTCAATTCCACTAGAAGATAAACTCCCTTTCTAGTTTGGGTCATCATTATACCCTTCATGATAAGCACAGGACATGACATATAGTAAGTACTTATTGAATGAATTATATCAGTCACTGAAATGCCTATATATTACTCTAAGGTTATATATAAGTAACAAGTCAAAAGTGCTCACCCTGGGTGCTGCTGGGGCTTAAATACAACCATCCTGTGATCCCAAGTGACACGCCAGGTTTGAAGGAAAATAAACCCCACCTGCTTTCTGCCCAGAACTGCCCTCAGGCAATCAAACATCCTTTTCACCACTTCCGTTCAAACAACTGCGCTCTTCATATTTTTCTAAAGTGTTTTTGTTGTTGTTGAGTGCCATCAAGTCAATTCCGACCCAGAACAATCCTGTACAGGGGCTTCCAAGGAGCAGCTGTAAGTTTGAACCACTGACCTTATAGTCGAATGCTTATCCTACAGCAACACACCAAGACTCCAAGTTTTAAGTTGGTAAGAAATCTAAAGTTATGGACACATGTAGAATAGATTACTTGTTAATGTCTCAAATGATAGGTAATGTGAAGTACTTACTAAGATTAGCACATGTTTGGCCCAGAATAATGATGACCCAAATACCAGGCAGTTCTGATACAAATACAGGTATAGGTCTGTGTCTGTCTTAATGCTGGAACCCATGGTGGGTCTCAGAGAAGCAAAGATTTCACAGACTAAATAAATTGTCTAATCTAACTACATTAGACAATTTTGGAGTTGAGTCATAAAGAGAAAATGCTGAGCTGTTTTCCCAAACAACTTAGAACCATGTCATAGCTACAAATACTGGTTTGCATCCACTTTGCCATAAACAGCATATAGGAAACAATATTTTGATTGCAGAATCTGATCAAATTTGTTGTTGTTAAGTACCGTGGAGTCAGTTCCAACTCATAGTGACCCTGGCACAGGGTTTCCAAGACTGTAAATCTTTATGGGAGCAGAAAGCCTCATCTTTCCCCTGCGGAATGGCTGGTAGTTTCGAACTGCTGACCTTGAGGTTGGCAGCCTGATTCGTAACCACTATGCTACCAGAGCTCTGATCAAATAATTAGGAGCAAATAGAAAATTATGCTTCTTGTTGTTAAGTGCCGTAGAGTCGGTTCCGACCCATAGTGACCCTGCATATGGTTTCCAAGGAGCAGAGCTGGTGAGCTTGAACTGCCGACCTAGTGGTTTAAACTGACTTTGCAGTCCAGTGCATTAACCCACAGCACCACACCAGGGATTTCCTACAAAAAGCACAATCTCATTTTCTTGAAGTTTCCCCCATTTTACTTCAATTTTCTATGTTCATTTACAGCTTCCAATACTGTCACCATTGTTCTGGGCCAAACATAAAGGTTTTGTAGAACCCTGGTGTGGTGCTGCAGGATAATGCACTGGACAGCAAGGTGGTCAGCTCAAACCCACCAGTCACTCCTCAGAAACCCTGTAATAGGATCACTATGAGGTGGAACCAACTTGGTGGCACTTAACAACACATAGGCTTTGTGGCACCGCCCTCACTTAAATACTGACTATGGTGGTGGTGATGCCTGTGTCCACTGAGGCGGTTCTGACTCACAGGGTTTCCAAAGTTGTCAATCTTTACAGGAGCAGAAAAACCTCATCTTTCTCCTGTGGAGCAGCTGGTAGTTTCAAACTACTGCAGTTAGCAGCCCACCTCGTAATCTACTATGCTGCCAGGGCTCCTGAATATTGACTAGTTTTACTAAATTTGAATGAAAGGTTTGCCTATGTGGTTACAGAAAACACATATGCTCTGGATGGCATGAAGTTCCTTGAGAAACCTGAAATCTATTAGATTAAGTTGTCCAACTTCTTTAAAAATGTAT
>NW_006408531.1:4086034-4116965 GCF_000296735.1 Chrysochloris asiatica | reverse complement strand
AGCATATATATATATACATATATATTTGTGCATATATATGTTATCACTTTAAACATTACTATACTCACCAAGTTTTAGCCAAAATACGAACTCATTTCAGGATGAATTCATATAAAAATTCATGAACTAGAAACTTATCATTGTAATTTCCAGGTGGATATTTACATAATCAACCATTTCTCCATCTACAAGACTAATGCCTAGGCCAACAGAATTTCCAGGATACCATGTATTAAAATGTGAAAACAGTATTAACCATTAACAAAGTTAGGAGATTGGTAGCTTTTGGTCTGCAGGCATACATCAATTATCTTCTATTATTATTTGTTGTTGTTGTTAGGTGCCATCGAGTCGGTACTGACTCATAACGACCTTATGCAGAAGCAGAACGAAACACTGCCCAATCCTGGGCCAACCTCACTACTGTTGAGTCCATTGGTGCTGCCACCTGGCTAATCCTTCTCGTTGGGGGTCTTCCTCTTTTTCTCTGACCCTCCACCTTACCAAACATGATGTTCTTCTCCAGTGACTGGTCCCTCCTTACAATATGTCTGAAGTATGAGAGACGAAGTTTGGTCATCTTGGCCTCCAAGGAGTACTCTGGCTGCACTTCTTCCAAAATGGATCTATTGGTTCTTTTGGCAGCCCATGGCACTTTCAGTATTCTCCTCCAATACCATAACTCAAAAGTATCAATCTGGTTCTCCATGTGGCTAGTATCTGTCAATTCCACTAGAAGATAAACTCCCTTTCTAGTTTGGGTCATCATTATACCCTTCATGATAAGCACAGGACATGACATATAGTAAGTACTTATTGAATGAATTATATCAGTCACTGAAATGCCCACTGTCCACGCCTGCCCCGCGCTCGCTCGGCCGCAGGCAGATCCAAAAAGAATGAAGTCCTTGACAACTTCAATCTTTTCTCCATTGATAAGAATGTTGTTTATTGGTCCAGTGGTGAGGATTTTTGTTTTCTTTACATTGAGATGTAATCCATACCAAAGGCTGTGCTCTTTGATCTTCATCAGTAAATATTTTAAGTCCTCTTCACTTTCAGCAAGCAAGGTTGTATCATCTGCATATCGCAGGTTGTTAATGAGTCTTCCACCAATTCTGATGCCATGTTTTTCTTCATAGAACCCAGCTTCTCGGATTATTTGCTCAGCATATACAGGTTGAATAAGTTTGGTGAAAGAATACAACCCTGTTGTACACCTTTCTTAATTTTAAGCCATTCAATGTTCCCATGTTCTGTTCAAACAACTGCCTCTAGGTCCAGGTACAGATTCATCATGAACACAAAGAAGTGTTCCGTAATACTCATACTTCACAATGTTGTCCATAGGTTGTCATGATCCATTATATAAACTACTAAATTATTTTATATTCTTGTAGATTACATTTTGATTCTTGCCAAATAACATTTTCTATGGGTCTTTTAAACTACTTTTGCAATACTATTGTTGTTAAGTGCCATTGAGTCAGTTTTGACCCATAGCGACCCTGTAGAACTTTTCTGAAATTGCAAATTTTTATGGGAGCAACAAGTCTCATCTTTCTTCCTTGAAGCAACTAGTGTTCTTGAACCACCAACTTTATCGTTTCCCGTCTAGTGCTTATTCTACAGAGCCACTACACTCCTTTTTCTATATTTTCTATATTTGCCATTGAGTTGGTTCTGACTTATAGCGACCCTGTATAGGGTTTCTGAGGAGGAGCTGGTGGATTTGAACCACCGACCTTTCAGTTAACAATCCAGTGCTTGTACTACAGTGCCACACAACTCTACATTTTTGTTATGCAGAGGCTTTCAAACTAATTTCAGCTAATTACTAAAAATAATTCAAAAATCTAAAGTTGACACAAAAGAAGTACTTGTTATTTGTTGTAGCTGCTGTTGAATGTATATATCTTCACATATGGAGATATAGGGCAGATTTACAAATTAGGTTCTTCTTTTCAATTAAATCAACATAAAAGACTGAACCTAGTTTTCTGAATAGTGATAAAGTGCCAAAAATGCAAGCAGACGCATGTAGCATTATTCCAAAGAAATGCCTCCATACATGTTGTCCTGTTTTGTTTACATAGTAACAAGGTTTAGAAACACATCTCATGCCAACGGAAGCTGATCAATCAAGACTCTGCTGCCCAATCTTTCAATGTAGTCAAGCAGCATGATTTCATTATGTGATTAATATATTCATAGCAAGTAGACTTTCAAATTCCACTTAAACAGAGATATAGAAATTTCTTTATCTACTTTAAAAGTGTTCTACCAAAGTTCTCCACTAGGCTCTCATCAGTTGCATTTTAAATTTCAAATATCATCAAGAGATTACCATTCCCAAAATTGTCCCCAGAATAATCTCACATCAGTTTAATCTTAAATATCCTCATATTAAATGTAAGCCGCCTCTAATAAAGCTAATCACAGAAAATAGAATCACCATAGCAGAAATAAATAGGTCAACAGTAGTTAATTTTCTGTTTTTTATACCTTGTTCAGTAGAATAAATGGTCTCAGACAATTTTCAGAAAATTCACCCTTGCAATATAGCAGTTTTCTGCATATAAGAAATCAACTTTGCAGTTCAAACCTAGTGGTGAAAGGGGTTATGGCAGCTGAAGCATACTATATTAATTGCATGTTTCTAAATACCTCTCATTTCTAAATTAAAAAATGCATAATTCTCATATGGCACCATAACTTCTTATGTTTCATAATAAATTTCTCTTAAGATTAAAAATAATGTCCACTTTGCTCACATGGAATAGCTTCCGGTTTTAACAAACTGTTTAGCCTATATCAAAAATCAAACCCAATCTATTCATCACACAATCTACTTGGCTAAAAAATCTAACACTCCTATAAAGTGAAAACACCGGCAAGCATTTTCAATTTCATATACACACACACACATACATCTACATATGCATACACTGTATACATATACTAAAAATAACTTGGCTGCCTCAAGGACAAAAGTCACCATATATTTCTGTATCACTGAAAGCAATGTCTCTAATAAAGCTAAATGGTCTTTTTCTAGTACAACAGATGACTGCAAATCTAATTTAAATGGATTTTATTAATATTTCAACTCATTTCTGGGGTTGATTATTCACTACAAAAGAAACAACTGTACTGAAAAGAAAAAGCAATAGCCCTTGACTAGGTTCTGAATATACTAGAAAAACACAAGTCTCTTGTAGATTATTGAGGCCTGGCCTTTGGGGGCGAGGGGGGGTGGGAGAGTGGGGCTAAAGGGGAGAGAGTATCAACATTTATTTGGAGGTAAAATTCAGCTAGTTTTTAAAATGGCAGAAAAGGGAGAAAAATCAGTTCAAATTTTCCATCACAATGAAAGTACCGGAAGTAAGCCTTTAAATGTTCATTTTCGGCCTAAATAACTGTGCAGAGAATAAGGCTTTCGCAATGTCAGTTGCACACACAGCTTCCTGTGTGAATTCTAAGCCATTACAGGTGTTTTACGGCCTCTAGTGAAACCTATTATCAGGAACTTCCTCTGGTCCCCTCGGAGCCATCTCCACTGCCCCCCAGCCCCACACAGATTATTGCTTGCCTGCTCCCCAGCGTCTTTATGAAGGCCCCTACCTCTTCTCAGCACTCCCGAGGTTAAAGTACCCATTTTGCCTCTGCTCAGCACGTCAAAGTGTTCCCATTAGAGAGGACTAGTTCCTGCAATCCTTTTTAGTTGGATGCTTTCAAGTCATAAAGTGGGGAACCGCTCCTTCCCCTCCTCCTTTCCCCCACTGGGATCCAACTCCCTGAGGGACAACACCCACGGACACTTCCTGACCATCCATCCCCCTTACCCAATTTGGGCTTGGAAGGTTGGGGTCGCATTTTCACGTGTCCTCTGCTGCACTGGATGTGTTATGTAAGAGGGACAGAACGCGGGAGGCACATGCGTATAAAGCGCACCCATCTGCGTTAACAGCTGGGGTGGCAGAGCTGATCTGGAGTCTCCCCCACCAAGTACGACAGACACCACACACATACATCATCTCCCCCCCAACACACACACACACACACACAGAGCAATGTTTTCCTGTCTCACCCCTACGGGTCACAGACGCATAGAATGGAAAGGCGCGGGGAGGGGGGGGTGAAGGGAGGTGAGCGAGGAGGAGGAGCAGCGGCAGTACATCTGCTTTGATAGCAGCCGGCAGAGCCGCCGCGGCAAAGAGCCCCTCGTTAACCCCCTTCCTGTGGCTGCACCACGTCATGGAACATTCCCGGAACGGGCCAACGTTCCACCCACTTCAGGGAACAGACATAAAGGCGCAGACCCAGCTCCCCACAGTGCACAGCCCAAACACACATGTCCCTCTCCGTCCCCGGCTAGACGCACAGAAAAACACACATGCAAACCGCCCCCACCCGTCTCCATTCGCCCGGGTCCAGCCTCAGGCATCCGGAGCCTTGCTGCGACCAGTGCACCCGCAAAGGCGCCTCCGCTGAACCTTCCATCGAGACAGTCCCCTCCTTCCTTGCTTCCTTCCTTCTCCCCTTCCTTCCTTCCTCAGGAGCAGGACCAAAGTCACTGAAATGCCCACTGTCCACGCCTGCCCCGCGCTCGCTCGGCCGCAGGCAGCCGGGCCTTTGCGCTACCAGCCCGCACCGCCCCCTGCCCGCACCGCGGCCCCCTCCCCCGCTACCTGACAACGGGCCGCCGGCGGCCGCGGCAGCCGCAGCGGTGGCGGGCCGTGCGCGCCGGTGCACGTCCCTCATAAGTACCCAGGCACATTCCTGCTTCCAGAGCTCCCGCGCGCCCCCTCCCCCCAGGACATTACGCAAAGCAGCCTCCCCTCATCTGCATAGCGCCTCGGCCAGGGTATTCCCCACATTGCCCAACGCACCGCCCCTCCGACCCTCACCCGCAGCTAGGGGTGCGCGCCCCGCGCGGATGGAGCGCGGCGGCGGAGATTCCAGCGTAAAGTGAAACAATCTTATAATGCTCAGAAGGCAGGGAAAACAGCACCGAGGCCACTTACCGAGCCGAGGAGGAACCTAGATTCCCGCCGCTCTGCTCCCAAATGGTCAGCTCACCCCGCAAGCACCCCAGTGCTGCACCCAGAATCCCAAAGTATAGATGTGGAGTAATACTGCTAGCAAGCCCCGGAGACCCTCCAAGTTGCTCCCGGTTCCTGGGAGCGTCAACGTCCAAGACACAACTTGGCAAATACTTGTGCCACAGTCACCAAGGATGTATTTTGGAGACCCTCCTCCGGGGTAGAGACAGCGCTCGACGGCGCTCGCTCTCCGCCTCTCCACCCCCTCACCTCCAGCCCGCCTCCCGCCCGCCGCCCGCCTCCGGGCCACCAGCCCCTCGGGCGGCTGTCAGCTCCGACCGCCACCGGGGTGATAGGGACAGGAGGAGGGCGCGACACGGCCGGCCAAGCCCGAGCGGGCGAGGGGGATCCTCGCAGCCGCGGCGGCCGCTCACCTGGAAAGTCACCGCTGAGAAGAAGGAGGAAGAGGAGGACGTAGAGGAGGAGGGAGAGGAGGAGGGAGAGGAAACCCCCCCTGGTGCCCTTGTTCTTGCTGCCGCGGCTGCCGCTCCTCGCCCAGGCTGAGCGTGTCTGGTGGGGGGTGTCTGGTAGCATTTCCTTAAGGACAGAGGGAGGGAGGGCGGGGAGGGAGGGAAGCGATCCCGACCGCCAAGCCCAGGCTCCTCTTTCCTTTATTTATTTTTCTGACACTGTACCGAGAAGGACCTAGGGCAGGGGCCGCCAGCTCGCGAGGACGCTGCGAGGCCCGAGCCGCAGTTGGCTGCGTGCAGAGCCGCAGCGGCCGCTCCCCGCCCGGCTGTGGACGCCGGGGTTGTTCCTGGCAGCGCCTCCCCGAACAGAAGTTACCAGGGGGAGGGGAACCGAGGGAGGAGGAAGAGGGAGCGACTCAGCCAGCGACGTCATCGGATCCCCCAGCGCGTCCCAAGGAGGGAGGCTGAACCAGAAAAACCAGTCTGGAGCCGGCGAGCGAGCGAGGGATGTGCTTGCGCGGGGCCACGGGGGAGGGAAGCGGCCGTAAGGGCAGAGCCCGGCCCGGCGGAGAGATCGCGACCGCGCTCTGTTAGCTGCGACCCGGGAACTCCCCGGAGAGCGGGTCTCTGCTTGTCATGTAAAACTTGGGCGTCTCCTGGAGCCTGAGAATTTCCTTTAAGGACAAGGAAACCTCCTTCGTTACTCCCCACCCCCACCCCTTTTCCCACCCTGCCTTCCTGACAAATGGGATTATATAATAATCAGGGTTGTCATTATGATTTTGGCTATGACTCCTGTACCTTTCCTCTCCTCGCCTTGCCTCTACTCAAGATCAGATTATCTGTAAAGAAAAACAAAATGCGACTTTAGTTCCCGGCTGCGCGGCTGGAGCGTTGCAGTGTTTACTAGCACTTTCCTAGCCCCTTCTAGCCCGACGAGCGGAAATGGGAACTTTTCACGCGCTCGAAATGCCCTAGTTGCCTTCCCTGGGGTCATTCGCCCGTCCCCGCCAGGCCAGGCGCACCCAGCCCCAGGAGCTTTGCCCGCCCGCGTCGGGTATGCAAATGATGTGGGCAGCGGCGCGGGGAGCAGCTGCTGCGTTTCTGGTGGGCCGCGATTGGGCTCTGGGTGCGGGTGGTGCTGGGCGAGTCGCGATCCTCAACTTGCACGCTTCCCTCTCCTCGCAAGAAAAAGGAGGGAAAGGACTCTCAGGCCTGGGAGAGCGGGGCCTGGGACCGGGGGAATCCCAGAGGAGTGGCTACCGGGGCTCTTGGCTTCCTCCCCGGCCTGGTGACACCCAGGGGACACCGGGGCTCCCTCCGGCCGTTACCCGGCTTGTGTGCACTCGTGTGCACCCTCGGGGGAGGTTCTAGAGGAGGCTGCGGCAGCCGAGAGCGGCTAGTGGCTTCCGGGTCGATATTCGGAGCGCCTCCTTGGGGTGGTCCTCCGCCTGGCTAAGACCTTGCGCCGCCCCTCCGGGGCGCCCAGATCGCCGCGGGAGTCAACACAGGCGAGCGCCGCGGGCCGAAGCCTCCTCCCCAGCGCAGCCGCGCCGCCGCCCAGCTTCGGGCGGAGTAAACAAGAGACGCGCAAGATTTGACCTGGCGCGACCCGGCTTTCTGGCTGGGGTTCCCCCTGAGCAGGTGACTCCGTGGGAGGGGTGGAATTAGTCTCAGGAATTCCGGGCCAAAGACATTAACTGTGGTTCTGCTTTTAAGGCAGGTATTTCACTACCAACTGCGGAATGTTTTGCGTCTCGAGTTTCAGAATACGCCGAAAGGGAACAACTGTCGAGATATATAAAATGTTCCCTTCCCTTTTCATTAAAAATGAATATATTAAAAGGAAGGGCAGTTCCTTTCATGACTGAGAGAACAGCGAAGCTGCTTTCGTTTTTGTTTTGTTTCATTTCGACCTATAATCAGTGTATTTCGACGATCCCCATGCAATGGCGACGTGGCTGCGAAGGGCTTCTCTGCAAAATTAAGCAGTGAATTTTTTTTTTTTTTTTCATAGATGTTTCTTTCAAAAAAGAAAAATCTGAAGTTTGAAATACGTTTCGCTTTGCCCTTAGTTTAGATTGTTCTCATTTAAATTCAGGGCCTACTTCCACTTAAGCAGCTTCTGCTTACATTATATAGGTTCTTTAATATTCAGTCTTTCTTGACTTAACTTGAACCACTTAATAAAAACTCCCCAATCATCATTTTCTCTTCAATGTATGCTGTTGCATTTTTAAGCATCCATTAAAAACGAGAAACGTGATTTTCAGAATGTTTTTTCACTTTGAAACCCACCTGCTACTTACTCCCAACGCCCATTTTATTTAATTGCTTAATAGAGAAGATTAAGCAATTTCTTTAAGAATCCAATTTCCCTTCAGCACACACAACAGCAGCTGCCCAAGCACCCAGAATCAGAGCAAGGGAAGTTATAGGCAGTATTTGCTTCACTAGAATGAATGTTAGTTGAAATGTTCAATCCCTCTTTAAGAGATTGGATGAAGTGGGTATAATGTCAACTGTAAGATACTCAGGTAATTGGACAGTTGATACATAGATAAGAGATAGATAAGCAGTTAGGTAGATAGATATTTTTAGAGCAGCAAATTAAAAAAAAAGGGGGGCGGGGTTAAACACACATCAGTTTTTGCCTTAAAGTTTTAACATGAGATTTCCAACAGTCCTCCGAGATGATCTGATCCCAGGGACTCTGTATAGGACTTCTGAGGTTCGACTGTTGAGCTTGAACTGCCAAACGTGTGGTTCAAACCGACCTTGCAGTACATCACATTAATCCACATTGCAGCCAGGACTCCTTTATATTGTTGTTTTTGTTGTTGTTAAGTGCCGTCGAGTCGATCCCGACCCATAACGACCCTGTATAGGGTTTCCCAGGAACAGCTGGTGAGCTTGAACCGCCGACCTTGCTGTTCAAATGGCTTTGCAGTTTGACGCATTAACCCACAGCGCCACACAAAGACTATATTGTTACTTGCATCAAATTCATCAAGATCTAAAGAAGATAGACTAGTTAACTGGATTTGAAACATAATAAAAATTTTGTAACTATGTGTAAACTAGGAGGCATTCCCCCGTGCTGGGAAGAACTACTATCTTTAAGTAAAGATATTCTGCCCCAGGCTTCCAATACTACAAAGTCATAAAGTTTGCGTGGAATTGCCCAAGTGGCTCTGCAGCTCCAGAGCAAATCAATACCAGCCTAATCGACCTAGACAGGCTTCTGACAGAAAGTTTCCACATATGTCCTGCTGTGGCGCTGTGGGTTCATGCGCCAGACTGCAAAGCTATTTGAACTGCAAGGTTGGCGGTTCAAGCTCACCAGCTGCTCCTCAGAAATCCTATACAGGGTCACTATGGGTTGGAATTGACTCAACGGCACTTAACAACAGCAACAACAACTGGCCTAACTGATTTGGGACCTCTCACAAGGGTCTGAGGGCTGTTCCCCTCCAAGGCAATTTCACCAGAAACCTGTAAATCTATATGCCAAACATGCCACCCAAATTTTGTGAATATTTGCCTATTTGCTTACATTAGTGGTTACGAATCGGGCTGCGAACCTTAAGGTCAGCGGTTCGAAACTACCAGCCGCTCCGAGGGAAAAGATGAGGCTTTCTACTCCCGTAAAGATTTACACCCTCGGAAACCCTGTACAGGGTCGCTATGGGTCGGAACCGACTCGATGGCACTTAACAACAACAACAAAGGACAAAGTAGTAGCTAAAATTCCTCTTTCTGTAAAACCTCAGAAGCTACAAGTGGAATTTATGGAAAACTGCAGTTACATTTAAGAAGCTCTGAGAGAAATGAGGCTAGGTGGAACCCAGCTGATCTAACACGGGCTTCCATATGGTATATCAGCAATGACGCAAGTACTGTCTATCTATTCATTGTGTGTCCTTCTCATCACATCCCAGTTTCAAAGGGAAGAAATCTGACTAGTGAGGCCTTTAAAAGAATCAATGTCTATGTGGAAGTATACCATCTTATCTTAAAACCACTTTATATTAGAATCAATTCCATTCAAAAAGTATTTATTGAGTGCATACTATGTCCTTTCTTGTTTGTTGTTAAGTGCCATTAAATCGGTTCTGATTCATGGGCTGCCAAAAGAACCAACAGATCTGCGTTGGAAGACATGCAGCTAGAGTGCTCCTTAGAGGCCAGGATGGCCAAACTTCATCTCTCATACTTCTAGCATATTGTCAGGAGGGACGAGTCACTGGAGAAGGACATCATGTTTGGTAAGGTGGAGGGTCAGAGAAAAAGAGGAAGACCCCCAGCAAGATGGATTGGTAAAATGGCAGCAACAGTGGGCTCAAGCGTAAGCAACAACTGTGAGGTTGGCCCAGGATCAGCCAGTGATTCCGTTCTGTTGTGCATAGGGTCACTACGAGTCAGTACCGACTCGATGGTACCCAACAACAACAACAACACTACCAGATCTCCTTGTTGTTGTTGTTGTTGTTAAGTGCCATCGAGTCGGTTCCGACCCATAGCGACCCTGTACAGGGTTTCCGAGGGTGTAAATCTTTACGGGAGTAGAAAGCCTCATCTTTCTCCCGCAGAGCAGCTGGTAGTTTCGAACCGCTGACCTTAAGGTTCGCAGCCCGATTCGTAACCAATACGCTACCAGATCTCCTTAGGTGACACAAATGGTTTGCTCTCCACTACTAACCTGAAGGTTAGCGGTCCAGAGCCACCCAGAAAATCTGTGCAGTGACCTAATAAAAATCAGAGTAAACATAGGTCTCCCTGGGCTGACATTGACTTGGTGGCAATGGGTTTGTATTTTTGTTTTTGTTTGTTTGTTTGTTTTTCCTTTGTAGTTAGGATACATGACTGAGCAAATCAGATTCCTGCTCTCTTGGGAAACTTTCATTCTAGTGGGAGGTGAATGTAGGAAGAACAAGATAGACAAAAAATATATATTGCACTTTGGACAGTACAAAGAATTATGAATCAGAAAAAACATGAAGCAGAGGAAGGTATGTGGAAGTGGGTTTGTGCATTCTTTTATTAAATAGGGAGATTCGAGTACGTCTTGTTGAGAGTGTAAGACTAGAAGGAAATGATGTTGTTTGGGAGATATTTGGAGATGGGGGAGAGGAGTTTGAAGTGTTCCAGGTAGAGGGAATAACTGAGATCAGAATTATCTTTGCTCCAAGACCAGAGCAGGCCTGGTGTGCTTGTAGCACTTCAAGGAGAACAGTGTGGCTGGTATGGAGGAAGAGGAAGACAGCCTATGGTCACAGCATCCTTGCCCGCCACTGTGAAGTCTTTCTTCAGCCAGAAAAAAAAAAAAAAAAGCTTGATAAAAGGGCAGGTTTGGGACCCTCCCCACCAAATCCCAAAGAATGCAAATCTTTTTGTGTCCATCAATCTACATTTTCATCAGGAAATGCAGCTGATTCTAGAGTATTCTAAAGCTTGAGTCTTGCTAGTAATGCCCAAGGCACTGCATATACTAAAGCAAGAGGCATTGTATGTATATAAAGCTTCTAGAACAAGGCACCTCCCTATTACAAATCAGGACTCTTTCAATTGCAAACAAACCATACAAACAGCTCTAAAGTAAGAAAAAAACAAAAGAGGAATTCATTAACTTAAATAGAAGTCAAAGTCTAATTTCCACATTAACAAAATCCTAGGGATCAAATGATGTTACCTCAGTTCTATCTTTCTACATCTCTCAACTCTACTTACCTCCTTATTTGTTTTGTCTTCAGAGGAATACCGTAGGATGGTGGCCATAGACCCATACTGTCCATTTCTGACCTTAGTAATCTCAATGGGAAAAGATCCCCCAGATAGCTCAGGCAGCCTCATTTCCAACTCATAGTGATCCTGTATTATAAGGTTTCCCAAGGAGGAACTGATGGGTTTAATCCACCAACTTTGTGATTAGCAGTCCTACTTTGCCACACCAGGACTCAGGTTTTTGTAACGAGAATGCTTTCGAGTCAATTCCGACCCATAGCAACCATGCATAGGGTTTCCAAGGAGTAGCTGTCCAGTTCTGATCCCATAGTTCCACACCAGGAGTCCTGGACTTGTGAAGAGCAAAGGTGTAGGTAGAACTGCCTTTCTGACTAAGCTCCCACTCGTTACTGGTCTGCTTTCATTAGCGTATGGAAAAGAGGTTAAACAGTGTTATAATCGGTGCGATTGAGCTCCAAAATTTACTTGAAACAAAGAATCTTTGAGGGGAAAATTTGTCTGTGGAATTGTTGTTGTTGTTGTTAAGTGCCATCCCATCCATTTGGTCCCATCTCACAGTGTCCCATGAGGTAGCAGAAAGCCTCATCTTTCTCCTGTGGAGCAGTTGATAGGCTTGAACTGCCTAGCTTGTGGTTAGCAGCTCAGTACTTACCCTACAGAGCCACTGTAGAGTTATTAATAGGAAACAAATCCACTATTATGTATATCAGTGTCTTTATCCCACTATAACTTCCTTTGGTTGGGGACTAGGATAGGGAAAAGTAATTAAGAACCAATCTGGCAGAGTCCTGTTGTGACTCAGTGTGGCATCTGTTAGGATGATTGAAGGATAAAGTACTTATCATCATGGTTTTAACAAGGCCAGGAAAGCTCCCAGACAACCAACCAACCACATTTCCACCAGATATATTACAAACACCACCTATAACAACCACTTCTTGAGGTGCTTATTTAAATCTGGGTGTTATTGTTGTTGTTAAGTGCCATTGAGTTGGTTTCAACTCATAGCGAACCTGTATAGGGTTTCCAAGGAGCCAACCTTGTGGTTCAAACCGACCTTGTGATCCAGTGTTGATCCTACAACACCACATCAGGATTCCTAAATCCGGGTGTTGTTAAGTGCCATCAAATTGGTTCCAACTCCAAGTGATCCTGTATAGGATTTCCAGGGAGAAGCTGATGAGTTTGAACCACCGACCTTGTGGTTCAAATTGGCCTTAAGATCAAGTGCTTGTCCTACTAGGTTTTAAATATCAAAATCCTTAAGATTGGGGCTGGAAATGGCCAAGATGAAGAAGAACTCCAAGTGATTCCTATTCTCATTAAAATGCAAGAACCATTGCTGTAAGCTTTGCTCCTAAGATTGAAACCCCTCTCTTCCATTCTTTACATTCCTCTGGTTTCATATTTTTCTTTGTGACTAATTGACCTCCATGCCGTATCAAATATATTCTAGTGGTTCTTATTTTAACCAGGTTTCATCTTTGCAAAATAAATTATGGCAAAATTGCCCTCGTCCCCAACAAAAGGAGGTCATAGTGTTATAAAGAGACCACATTAAAGTGTTTGGATTTATATCCTACTCACATATCCTGGTGTGGGTGCTGTGGAATAAAACACTGGACCAAGGTCGGTTTGAACCACAAGGTCAGCTATTCAAGCTCACCAGCTGCTCCTTGGAAACCCTGTGCAGGATCATTCTAAGTCGGAACCCACTAAACAGCAATTAAAAACAGCAACAACAACACATCAATGACAGTTTTCCTCAAAATTCCTTTGTTCAATTTATTTTTGTCCCTGTGAATGTCCCAGCACTGGGAATGGGAAGGGTGGAGAGGGTTGAGGTATGAGGGAGCAGGGAATATATGCCAGAAACACCATGAGAAAGGGATGAAAAGAAGTGGGGAAAATGAAGATTTTTCTAGTTTTATGTTCAGCCCTGTGCATTCGATACTGTGCAATTCTTAAACTCAAGCTGCTGGTGAAACTAGCATCTTGTATTCTTCAGAGCACTCAAAGGATGCCCACCACAGGCATTTCTTCTCAGAAAGGTGATTTCAGTGGTGTCATGTGGGTAACCTTAAAGACTATAAAAATTCAAATTAGGAAACAATCAGTGTCCAGAATTGCATATGCCTGACTAAATTAAACACCAAACCCACTCCGACTCATTATAAACCTATGTCATGTTTCTAAACTTGTAAATCTTTGGAGGCTAAAGTGTACCCAGAGGCACCTTGGAAGAAAAGTATAGAAATCTACTTTAGAAAAATCAGTTACTAAAAGCCTATGGAGTTCAGTTTGGCTCTGATACATACATGAGTGCCATGAGCTGAAATTGACTCAATGACAACTGGTTAGGCTTATGATACAATTTTAACAATTTAAGACTATCATATTAAGTCCACTCCATCTGTCTTATAGGAGCTCTGGTAGCATAGTGGTTACAAGTTGGGCTGTGAACCTTAAGGTCAGCAGTTTGAAACTACCAGCTGCTCCATGAGAGAAAGATGAGGCTTTCTGCTCCCATAAAGATTTATAGCCTCGGAAACCTTGTACAGGGTCGCTATGGGTCGGAACCGACTCCACGGCACATAACAACAGCATCTATCTTCTATCATTCTCTTCTGATTCCCAAATCAGTTATTGCTAAAATTCCTTCACCAAACAGTATCTATAGAAATCTTCTGTTACAAGTCATATGCAAGAAGGGAGCTTTTAATATCCTAAGCTCTTAATTAGTCATTAACTTCTTATGAGAGATTAATTTATTAGATTGCCCAGCCAGAGTAACAGCTAGCATAGGACTCAAATTTATCTTGACAAAGCATAGGATGGGATGATACAGAGAGGTTTGTAGGGTGGAGTCCTGGTGTGGCACTATAAGATAAGCACTGGACTACTAACCATAAGGTTGGTGGTTCAAACCCACCAGCCACTCCTTGGAATCCCTACACATGGTCACTATGAGTTGGATCCTACTTGAGGTTACTTAACAACAACAGCAGAGAGGTAAGAAAGAGTTCTGACTTGGACTTGTCTGACATGAATTATCATGAAGTTGCTAGGAATCTAGGAATAGAACACAAAATGAAGGTGAAGAATATGGAAAGATGACATGAGAGAGAGGAAATCAAAAGAAATGTATTGAGAACTCAAAGAGGTTTCCTCTGCTCAGGGCCTAGGGAGAGGGTAGCCATAAGGATGAGACAGAAGGAAGGTGGGCAGGTCCATTCAGAACCCAGCTCTGACCCTGACCTTGGGGAAGCCATGCCTCCTCAATCCAAAGAACCAGTGAATTCCCTTCTAGCAATAATAATCTGAAATTTGAACACTTGCCAAACCCAGTAGGGTCAGAAGAAAGGAGTCTGGAAGGAAGTGGAAAACAAAGAAAAATTGAAAAGAGAATTTACCAAAGACTATCAAGTTCCTTCCCAGCTCTGTTTGTTGTTGTTGTTATGTGCCGTGGAATCCGTTCCGACTCATAGCGACCCTGTACAGGGTTTCCGAGGCTGTAATTCTTTATGGGAGCAGAAAGCCTCATCTTTCTCCCGCGGAGCAGCTGGTAGTTTCAAACTGCTGACCTTAAGGTTCGCAGCCCAATTAGTACCACTACGCTACCAGAGCTCCTTTTAGCAGTTTCAAAAGACAAATTATCAAATTCCAATTTCTTTAATTTGGAGAGATTTTGCTTTTAACCTTTGTCCTAGAAATTTTGGGATTAAACCTTCACTATAGAAATGGATCTCTGATAGCGTAGTGGTTACGAATCGGGCTGTGAACCTTAAGGTCAGTGGTTCGAAACTACCAGGTGCTCCGCAGGAGAAAGATGAGTCTTTCTACTCCTGTAAAGATTTACACCCTCAGAAACCCTGTACAGGGTCGCTATGGATCGGAACCGACTCGATGGCACTTAACAACAGCAACATAGAAATTGGATGTACTGTATTCTCAGAAATTAGAATGATTATTTCTCATTAACAGCTTTAAAATGTTTTAGAACAAAGAAATGTGCTGTTCTTAAATGTAACCAATGAAATAATTTATTGGTAGCTAAATCCTTAAACTCTTAGTATTTCTGGGAAGAATGAATTTGCCTCAACCCCAACCTATCTACAGGTCAAATCTCTGGTAGATTTGACTTCTTTTTAAAAAATCTATTCTTGAATTGTTGTTGTTGAGTGCCTTTGAGTTGCTTCCGACTCATAGCCAATCTGTATAGGGTTTCCAACAGGAGCATCTGGTGCATTTGAACCACCAACTTTGCAATTAGCAGCTTAGTGCTTATCCTACAAAACCACACCATGAGGCCAATGAGGAGAAAAAAAATTGGAAGTCAAATAATTCACAAAACTTATGTAGTGATTCAGGCCTTTAGCTAGGAAATTTTACATAAAGTAAGAAATCAAGTTCAAAGTGTTGCATCAGAGAGAGGATGTGCTGGTTGTTGTTAAATCCCATTAAGATTTCAACTCCAGATAATAGAGAACTAGCCCCACAGGGTTTTCTTGGCTGTCATCTTAATAGAAACAGTTCAATCTGCCTGGCTTTTCTCCCATGCAGCTGTTGGGTGGATTTGAAACACCAACTTTTCAGTAGGAGGCAAGTTCTTAAATGTTGCACCACCAGGGTTACTTGGAAATGATAAATTGTTGTTGTTGTTAAGTACCATCAAGTCTGTTACAACCCATAGCAACCCAGTATAGGGTTTCTGAGGAGCGGATGGTGAGCTTGAACCACCGACTTTGTGGTTCAAACCGACCATGCAGTCCAGGGCATTATCCAACAGTGCCACAACAGGTATCGATGTTATGTATGTTGTTAAGTGCCATGAGTTGGTTCCGAATCAGAGACCCTGTGTAGGGTTTCCAAGGAGCAGCTGGTGAGTATGAACCACCGACATTGTGGTTCAAACTGAGCTTGTAGTTGAGTGCTTATCCTACAGGATATGTGTGTGTTGTTGTTGTTAAGTGCCATGGAGTCAGTTCTGATCCATAGCATCCCTTTATAGGGTTTCTGAGGTGAGTATAAGAGAAAAACATTCAGGATCTTTTCGGAAAGATGACCTCAAGATAAACTTAAAATCTTTAAAAACTATTTTGTATTCATGAGTCCTGGTATGGTTCTGTGGGTTAATGTGCTGGACTGCAAGGTTGGTTTGAACCACAAGGTCGGCGGTTCAAGCTCACCAGCTGCTTCTTGGAAACCCTATACAGGTTCGCTATGAGTCAGAACCAGCTCAATGGCACTTAACAAGAACAACAAGATGTAATTATTTGAAAGGCTCACTTATATAGAATGAGAATTTTCAAAGTGATTTTCACTGATTTAATAATGCTAGCAAGTTAATGATTAGTTTTATATCATTTTAAAACTTTTTTCTCAAAGGTTCTGCTTGTTCAGTATATCATTTCCCATTGACATTCTTGTGTTGTTGTTGTCGTCAGGTGCCATCGAGTCGGAACTGACTCATAGCGACCCCATGCACAGCAGAACGAAACAATGTCCCATCCTGGGCCAACCTCACAACTACTGCCACACTTTAGTCCATCAATGATGCCACCTGGCTGATCCATCTCGTTGGGGGTCTTCCTCTTTTTCTCCGACCCTCCACCTTACCCAGCATGACATCCTTCTCCAATGATTGTTTCCTCCGGACAATATGTCCAAAGTAGGAGAGACGAAGCTTAGCCATCCTGGCCTCCAAGGAGCACTCTGGCTGCACTTCTTCCAAAACAGATCTATTGGTTCTTTTGGCAGTCCATGGCACTCTTAGTATTCTCCTCCAACAGCACAACTCAAAAGCATCAATTCTTCCATGATCTTCCTTATTCACTGTCCAGCTTTCACATCCATATGAGGCTATTGAAAACACCATGGCCTGGGTCAGGCGCACCTGAGTCCTCAAGCTGACATCTCTGCTCTTCAATACTTTAAAAAGTTCCTGTGCAGCAGATTTGCCTAATGCAATACGTCGTCTGATCTCTTGACTGCTGCTTCCGCGAGTGTTGATAGTTGATCCAAGAAGAATGAAGTCCTTGACAACTTCAATCTTTTCTCCATTGATATGAATGTTGTTTATTGGTCCAGTGGTGAGGATTTTTGTTTTCTTGACATTGAAATTCAATCCATATCGAAGGCTGTGCTCCTTGATCTTAATAAGTAAATGTTTCAAGTCCTCTTCACTTTCAGCAAGCAAGGTTGTATCATCTGCATATCGCAGGTTGTTAATGAGTCTTCCTCCAATCCTGATGCCACGCTTTTCTTCATAGAACCCAGCTTCTTTGCTCAGCAGACAGGTTGAATAAGTATGGTGAAAGCATACAACCCTGTCTCACACCTTTCCCAATTTTAAAACATTCAGTGTTCCCATGTTCTGTTTGAACAACTGCTTCTTGGTCTAGGTACAGATTTCTTAGAAGTACAATTAAGTGTTCTGGAATACTCATACTTCTCAATGTTGTCCATAGCTTGTCATGATCCACCCAATTGAAAGCCTTCGTGTAGTCAATAAAGCACAGGTAAACATCCTTCTGATATTCTCTGCTTTCAGCCAAGATCCATCGGACATCTGCAGTGATATCTCTCGTTCCACAGACTAGGAAGAAAGAGTGAAAACTACTTCTGAATCACTAGACATTCTTGTGTACGTAGATAGATATGTCCAAAACTTTCTGTGCCAAATAAGCATATTCTCCATGTTTCCCTTTGCTGTTATTGTTAGGTTCCCTTGAGTTGGTGACACTCATATGACACTATGAACAACAGAATGAAACACTGCCCGATTCTACACCATCCTCACAATTTTTGTTACACTTGAGGCCATTGCTGTTGCCACAACCTATCTCACTGAGGGTCTTCCTCTTTTTTGTTGACCCTCCACTTTACCAAGCATGATGTCCTTCTCCAGGGACCGGTCGCTCCTGATAATATGTCCAAAGTATAACAGATGAAGCCCTGCATTCTGGTTTCTAAGAAGCATTCTGGCTGTACTTCTTCTAACACAAATTTGCTGTGTTCTTTCTGGCTATCCATGACGCTTTCAATAGTCTTCTCCAACACCATTACTCAAATGAATAATTCATGTATGACCTTCCTTATTCATTGTCCAACTTTCACAGTACATTATCATTTGATCTATTGTTGATTTATAATGATTTTTTCTGGACTAATTTGTGGATTTCACAATGACAAAGAATGCACATTTATTTTTATTTTTACTGTCAGGGCAGTGTCAATTAAGCGTTGGGTTGAACAAATACACTGAATTCATTTGTTTTAAGTGTGGTAAATATACAGGTTACAAAACACTTGCCATTTCAACAATCTTCACACAAACAGCACATTGACATTAATTATATTTATTATCTTGTCCAGCCATCACTATTAACCATTTCCAAATGTGCCCACCACCACCCTTAACTGAAGCTCAGCATTACCCAATACAATGAATATTAAAGTCAGTACTTAATTCGTGTCTTCTTATTTTTTCCTGGAATGCATGCACTGAAAATTGTAAGACTCCCTTACCTAAAGTCTCATATAATGAGAGGGATGAGACCATAGTTAAAATGACCCATTTTTAAAGAACAATATGTAGCCTAGAGAAGGCAACTTGTTCTGTCATTGATCTTACCTCTGGTCCTACAAGGTAACCATTATTTTCCAACAATTAAAGATGTTAGCCTAGGAATGTAGAATGCCTGACCCAAACATGAGTATTAAAAAGATAACCAAATCTTGTGCATTTAGGCCAACCTTTAATGAAGTGGTCAAATGCACACACAGTCTCTGTTACTTGGAAGCAGTAGCTTATTCCAGGAGAGAGGATCATAAAACAGTTTGATGTAGCATGTTTTTGTTGCTGTTGTTGTTGTTATGTGTCATCAAGTTGGTACCAATTCATGGCAACGATATGCAGAACAGAATGAAACACTACTCACCCAGTCCTGCACCAATCTCACAATTGCTACGTTTGAACCCATTGCTGCTACTGTGCCAAGCCATCTAGTTGGGGATATTTCTCTTTTTCTCTGATCCTTAACTTTACCAAATATGATATCCTTCTCCAGGGACTGGTCCCTCCTGATAATATGTCTGAAGCATGAGAGATAAAGTCTGACCATCCTAGCTATACTTCTTCCAACACAGATTGGTTTGTTCTCTTAGCAGTCCATGGTACTTTTAATATTCCCTTCCAACACCATAACTCAAATGCATCAATTCTTCTACACTCTTCCTTATTCATTGTCAAACTTTAGCATGCACATGAACTTACTGAAATACCATGGCTTGGGTCAGGCACACCTTAGTCCTAAATTGATATCTTTGTTCTTCAACACTTTAAAGAGGTCTTGTGCAGCAGATTTGCCTAATGCAATATGTACTTTGCTTTCTTGGCTGATGCTTTTGTGAGTGTTGATGGTTGTTCAGAGCAAAATGAAGTCCTTGACAACTTCAATCTTTTCTCATTTATTTTGTTGTTGTTAAGTGTCATTGAGTAGGTTCCGAGCCATAGCAACCCTGTATAGGGTTTCTGAGGAGAAGTGTCTTGCTCTTTGTCAATGCCTTTAATGCACATTGGACTTCTTCCTTCAGGATCATTGACTCTTGATCATATGCTACCTCTTGAAATGGTTGAACCCACAGTGCCACACCAGCACATATATTGAACATCGACCAACTCTTTCTGGTACCGTGTATCTGTCTATTCCTCCCATCTTCTTCTGATGCTTTCTGCATCATTCAATATTTTGCCCAGAGAATCCTTCAGTATTGTAAGCTGAGACTTAATTTTTTTTTCTGCAGTTCCTTCAGCTTGAGAAATGCTGATCATGTACTTCCTTTTTAGTTTTATAACTACAGGTCTTTGCACATTTCATTATAATATTTGACTTTGTCTTCTCAAGCTGATGTTTGTAAGTTTCCATTCAGCTCTTTTACCTCCTTATTTTGTCCATTTGCTTTATGTTTCTATATTGGAGAGTAAGTTTCAGAGTCTCTTCTGACATCCGATTTGGCCTTTCCCTTCTTTCTTGTCTTCTTAATGATCTTTTGCTTTACTTCTATATAATGTTCTTGGTGTCATTCTAGAATTCTTCTAGGTGAGATACATGTGTATAATCATCTTTTCTATTGTTTTAAAAAGGTATTTGTGATAAACAAGTCATCGGTTTTGCAAAATTCTATCATGCGATCTCCAGCACAGTTTCTATCGCCAAGGCCATATTTTATACAACCGATCCTTCCTCTTTGTTTCCACCCTTTGCATTCCAATTGTCAGCAGTTATCAACACATCTTGATCTGTTTCAGACTGAAGAAATTGATAGACTTCTTCGATTTCATTATCACTGGCTTTAGTGGTTGGTGCATAAATTTGAATAATCGTGGTATTAACTGCTCTTCCTTATAGTCACATATATAGTAGCCTATCATAGTGTTGCTCTGGTAGCGTAGTGGTTACGAATCGGGCTGCGAACCTTAAGGTCAGCGGTTCGAAACTACCAGCTGCTCCGCGGGAGAAAGATGAGGCTTTCTACTCCCGTTCGAAACCCTATACAGGGCCCCTATGGGTCAGAACTGACTCGATGGCACAGAACAACAACAACAACAATCATAGTGTTGTACTTCAAGACAAGTCTTGATATGTTCTTTTGGATGATGAATCTGACACCATTCCTTTAAATTTTTCATTTCCAGCATAGTAAATCACGTTATTGTTAGATTCTAAATGGCTAATACCTGTTCATTTCGGCTCATTAATGCCTAGGATATTGATGTTTATGTGTTCCATTTATTTCTGACAATTTCCAATTTTCCTAGATTCATACTTCATACATTCCGCATTTCAATTATTAATGTATGTTTAAAGCTGTTTCTCTTCATTTTGAGTTGTGTTCCATAAATGCGACATGCATGGACTTTTGTTTTTATTTAAATGCACAGAGTATACAAATCCTAAGTATACAACTAAATTAATCTCTGTGTATGTATTTGTATAACTATTAACCTAATCAAAACAGAGAATATTTTGAATGCTCTAGAAAGCCAATCTGTGCTGTTTCCCACTTAGTAATGTACAAGTAACCAACAATCTAACTTGTATCTCCATAAATTAGTTTTTGAGTCAAGACATACAAGCTCTGTCTATTCATTAAGTTGTTCATTCATCCATTCATGCCAAAACAGTGTAGCAATGTACTAGTCATTGTGTGATGACTAGATCTACAAGGTGAATGAGGTACATAAGCCCTTTATGCTCCATGGGGGTCACATTCCTACTGGGAAGCTGAGAGTGAACAAGTAAACAAATGAGATAATTTCAAATTGTGAAAAAAATGACACAAAGAATAAGACATGGTAATTGACAGACAGTAAAAAGGTTATTTTTGTTGTTAAGTGTTGTCAAGTTAGTTGCAACCCATAGGTGCCTTCGTCCCTGTAGGGGTTTTCTGAGAAACAGCTAGTGAGTTTGAACCACTGACCTTGCAGTTCAAACCAACTTTGCAGTCCAGTGCATTAACCCACCATGCCACACCAGGACTAACATTGAATGGGAAGAGAATCTGCTAAGTTAGTATGTGAGCTGAGGGTTGGCTGGTGAAGATCAGAGAAAGGGAATTGAAAGTGCAAAAGCTCTAAGTCAAGAAGAAGTGGGTGTGAGGAGGAACTGAAAGGTCAGTATATGGCTGGACATGGGAGCTGGTGGGGGTGGGTAGGAGATTCATAAGAAATGAAGTCAGAGAGGCAAACAAGAGCCAGAGAAAAATTCCCTTGTGAGGTAGATAATTTTCTAAGAAGGAGTAGACATTGGCCATAAATAAACATCTGATATATTCTATTAATTAATTAAAAAAAAAAAAACACTTTTCCCAGAAGCAACTTTCAATAAATAAGCAGTGGTTGCTTGGTAGGACTTGTAACTGTGTATGGCAGGTCAGCAAGGAAAGAATTCCAAAGCAGAGGATTTTCTGAAAGCATAATGATAACATACTGAATTTATCAAAAGGGAAATAGCTTTTAAGGTAGCAAATCCTAAAGGGAATCTGGATAATGTGGTGCTATTCTTCACATTTCTTTCTGGCTAATTAGAGAGAGCTAGGAAACACACAATGCTGCCCACAGCCTTGCCAACCCATTATGGGCACTTCTAATTTCAGAAAAATTAAGCCCTTGGTTACCACCCCCAGCTTGTCTTGGAACATGCATTGTATTACCAGTGTAGATGAGTAAAAATAATAGCCTGAATATCTACAAAAGGTACCTTTCTCTTATTAGTAGATATTTACAAGTTCAGATCATGTCTCCATGTTAATAAAGCAACTCCCAAATCGACTTTGCTCTTGAAAATCTAATGTTTCAATTTCCCCCCTTCATACAGAAAATGTAACATTTGGCTCAGTGGCTAAGTTTCATATATATGCAATAATGTAAAATATCAGGTAAATGTGCTTTCTGTTTATTAAATACCATAGGAATATCATTTTAAGAAGCATTTTCAACAATCTATATTGATACGAGGGAACACTGGGGCTCCATATGATAAGCACTGGACTGCAAACCTTAAGGTCTGCCATTAGAGTCCACCAGTCGTGTTGTTTTCTGCTCCCACAAAGATTTAAAGCCTCAGAAACCCTCTACAAGGTGGCAATGAGTCAGAACCGACTCAAATGCACTTAGTAACAACAACAACAACACCAATGCAAATATACATAAACTTAAAGATATGCTGAAAACAAATAACCAATGGGTACCTTAAAAACTCACCTTTTACTAAATAAAAGCATGATGCAATTTTTAAAAATTAATAAAATATAGGATGGAGAATTTAAAATTTTATGTTCAGGATAAAATTTGAAGACTACTGCATTTGAGTTTAAATTTCCAAAAATAGATCACATCATTAATTTTATAGTTCTTGTGAAAATATAATAGCAATGCTTGCAGAATGTCCCCAAAAATCTGACTGAAAAAAGAAAAGAAATGAAGAAAACTTGCATGATTATAAACATTGGTGGTGGTGGTTATGTGCCGTGGAGTCAGTTCCGACACACAGCGACCCTGTACAGGGTTTCCGAGGCTGTAAATCTTTACGGGAGCAGAAAGTCTTATCTTTCTCCAGCAGAGCAGCTGGTAGTTTCGAACTGTTGACCTTGTGGTTCGCAGCCCGACTCGGAACCACTACACTACCAGAACACTACATTAGGACTTCTGAAAATATAGACATTTGGTTGAGTTTTTCTGTTATCATCCAGATTTAATTTTGTGGTGTTATGTGCTATTGGGTCCGTTCTAATACATAGTGACCCTGTACAGGATTTCCAAGGAGCAGCTGGTGAGTGTGAACCACCAGTCTTACAGTTAGCTGTAGGTTAGTAGTCCAGTGCTTGTCCTACAGCATGACACAAGGACTCCCAATTTTGTATAGAACTTAGAAAAGGGTCACTGACCGTTTTACATTTTTTCTTAATCATCCCAGGATTCCATGAGCTCATGAGATCTTAACAACACTAAAAACTACAATGCATAAATGCACAAAATGCTGTTAATAGGAGGTTCCAAGATGTAGTGTAAAGCACAGATGTGAGAGGAGGGTTTTTTGTTTGTTTGTTTGTTTGTTTGGAGACACGGTCTATCATTTACAGATACTTTGAAAACATCTTGTGACAGACAGGCTGAAATTCAAGCCTGACTGTGCAGTTTGTCCAAGTAGCTAACCTTTCTAAGTCTCAATTTCCTGCGAAATGACCACACTAGTATTTATTTCATAGAGTTATTATAAGGGTTGCATGGCATATGGTAATGACATGATATATTCTGGTTGCTTAAGTGTTGGTGACTTAGCTATTAACTTTTTATGTGACTGAGCAAGGCATACATAACCTTAGGGTATAAGTATTCCTGCTTCTAAACTGAAGATGAAACACATGAACCCTCAATAGTCTTACCATTTTCAGTATCTAGGTGACCTCAGTTTCCATGTCTGTATAATGGGCACAAGTAGAGCAACTACCATAGAAAATTTGAAGGCATACAATGACAGGTTGGAGATTTTAGATCTTAGAACAGTGCCTTACACTTAGGAAGTGTTTAATACATGATGTCCATGACGCCAAGGGTGAAGATGATGATGGTAGCTTTAAAATCATCAAGAGCAAATGAATTTACATTATGTCTTCTTTCCAGGGTTAATGTTAGTGTTACCAAGATTTTAATCCTTTAAAGTTTCTTCAAGACTAAGCTTATTCATGTCATAATAAGAAATATAAAGAGTCCTATGAGCACAGATACCATGGTGAGTTCTATATTTATTCTTTTAAGTACAAGTTTCTTAAAAACTGACGTGATTCATTTATGGCCACATGCTCTTCTTACAAGCATTGATGGATGTCCACATTCATTCCAAAAAGATATAGTCCCTGAGTTTCACACATATTGTCAAAGCTCATTAAATTTACCTGGAGAATTTCCTGTGATTGCCTGTTTCAAATTATTTTAAATATTACACACTACCTTCAATTGGCTAAGTGGCGCCATCAATGGGCTCAGGTTGGCCCAGGATCAAGCAATGTTTCGTTCTGTTGTGCATAGGGTCACTATGAGTCAGGACTGACTCGATGGTACCTAACAACAACAACAACAACACCTTCAAAGTAACTAATGTTTCATTGGCACATGAAGAAGAGTTTTGATTTACCCAGAACGCATGTGTCACTTCCTTGATCTCCTTTACCTTTTAACAAATGTGAAATATGCAACACACGATTCAGTAAAGTTAGCCAAGCCAAATGAAACAATGAGTGCATTTTAAATAGTGTCATTGTTGTTAAGCACTGTGGAGTTGGTTCCGACTCACAGTGACCCTACAAAATGAAACAACCCAAGGTCCTGCACCAACCTCACAATTACTCCTATGCTTAAACCCATTGTTACTGCCACTGTGCCAATTCCACCAAAAGTATGCTTTAGATGTGAATTGGCTTATTCTGATTTAATAATGAATTATATTGATTATTTCACCGTTAGCTTTCTGATCCAAACTTTAATAGTTATAATGTATTATTACTGTCTGGTGGCTGACGTCTGAAATACTCTGGTGATGTCTGTCTCATTTCAAGTAGTCAGAGATTGGATACCAAAGAGTACTTTCCTGAGTGTCTTGATTGGAAGGTCCAGTGAGAAGATTCAGAGCTAATAGAACCATGGAGATGCATTTCCCACTTTATAGAAATTTCCTCTAGATCAGGGCAGATTCATGTCCTTAGTTTATCTGCAAAGAGGTCGTCACTAGCAAAGCTATTTTTATTTTGGATCTCAATCCGGAAAGATGTATTTTCTACCCTTTTCAAGAATATTTGAATTGCTTTTAATTTACTTGGCACCCTTTGCAAAATGGTAATAATTTTAGCACCTCTCACTCTCAGGTAAAAGTATTTGAGGATGAAGCTGAGAGTGATAGCTAGAGCTGGAGTTTTAACTCATTGAAGAAGCAGGAATCTGGCAGTGCTTTATTGCTTTTTATATTGTGGTGTATTGTTCCTGTGGTTGTTAGCTGCAGTCACATGGTGACTCTGTGCACGACAGGATTGGACTACTGTGATCCATAAGGTTTGATTTGATCTTCATTGGATGAGTTTTCATCTTGAAATTGCCAGGCCTTTTTTCCTAGTCTGTTTAGTCTGAAAGCTCTGTTGAAGCCTGTTCAGCATCACAGCTACCTTTACGAGTCCACTGAGGAGGAGGTCATAGCTATTCTTAAAGTGCAGTCTTGCAAAAATGAATCTTCTTGCAAAGATGAATCTTACTGCTTTCAAGAATCTTACAAGAAAGTAGAACCAAATTGACAACATAGAACAAGGACAATACTGTAAATGAAAGTGAAGTAAGTGCTAAACAGAAGTCATAGAATTAGATTAGAAAAGTATCTGTGCATTGTTAGATTTAATAAATTAGAAATGCCAAGTCTGAGCAAAACAGGCATTACCAGTAATAACAATTGCATCACAACTACATGAACCCAAAAGATATTTTTGTTAGTTGCTATTGAGTTGATTCCAACTCATGACGACCCCCCATGTGCAGTGTAGAACGGCATATTATACATTTAAGGTCAAGTCTGTGTTTGGAAGAGAAAGAACTTCAGTAACCTTAACATCATCTCCCAGCCAGTGAGATAGCAGGATACAAATAGAGGTCTAAGGGCTCTGATTCTTCATGGTGTCACTTAGCAACTCTACTCAAGTAATTTGTGCCCATTCCAAAGAGAGGTGACGCAGTGGAATGCAGAAATCATCAGACAATCTCTTTGATATCCCATGTAAGTAAAATTTTACTCAAGGTAATACAGAAACAGTTGCAAGCATAAATTGACAGAGAACTTCCAGAGGTTCAAGCTGGATTCAGAAGAGGCCGGGAAAAGAAGGATTGCTGATGTCCGATGGATTTTGGCTGAAAGCAGAGAATACCAGAAAGATGTTTACCTGTGCTTTACTGAGTACGCAAAGGCTTTCGATTGTGTGGATCATGACAAGCTATGGACAACATTGTGAAGTATGAGTATTCCAGAACACTTAATTGTGCTCATGATGAATCTGTACATGATCCAAGAGGCAGTTATTCAAACAGAACATGCGAACACTGAATGTTTTAAAATTAAGAAAGGTGTGCAACAGGGTTGTATTCTTTCGCCATACTTATTCAACCTGTATGTTGAGCAAGTAATCCAAGAAGCTGGGTTATATGAAGAAAAACTTGGCATCAGGATTGGAGGAAGACTCATTAACAATCTGCAACATGCAGATGATACAACCTTGCTTGCTCAAAGTGAAGAGGGCTTAAAATATTTACTGATGAAGAACAAAGAGCACAGCCTTTGGTATGGATTGCATCTCAATGTAAAGAAAACAAATCTCCTCACCAATGGACCAATAAACAACATTCTTATCAACAGAGAAAAGATAGAAGTTGTCAAGGACTCCAGTCTTCTTGGATCAACTATGAACACTCATGGAAGCAGCAGTCAAGAGATCAGACAATGTATTGCATTGGGCAAATCGGCTGCACAAGACCTTTTTAAAGTGTTGAAGAGCAAAGATGTCAGTTTGAGGACTAAGGTGCACCTGACCCAAGCCGTGATATTTTCAATAACCTCATATGCATGCGAAAGCTGGGCAGTGAATAAGGAAGACCATAGAAGAATTGATGCTTTTGAGTTATGGTGTTGGAGGAGAATATTGAGAGTGCCATGGGCTGCCAAAAGAACCAATAGATCTGTTTTGGAAGAAGTGCAGCCAGAGTGCTCCTTGAAGGCCAAGATGGCCAAACTTCATCTCTCATGCTTCGGACATATTGTCAGGAGGGACCAGTCACTGGAGAAGGATATCATGTTTGGTAAGGTGGAGGGTGAGAGAAAAAAAGGAAGAAGCCCAGTGAGATGGATTGACAAAGTGGCAGCATCAATGGGCTCAAGCGTGGCAACAATTGTGAGATTGTCCCAGGACCAGTCAGTGTTTTGTTCTGCATATAGAGTTGCTATTGGTCGGTACCGACCCGATGACATCTAACAACAACAAGAACAATTATATATGTGAGAATGAAGGGGGAACTATAACTAAGTATGCCTACACAACTGGCATGAACCAAGACAGCCCATGGCTGATTGGGAAATACAGTTACCCCTCTATTTATCTGCATTCCCAGGGCTTTATGTGGGAAGCTTCTGTCTAGTTGCTGATTTCTTGGAGTAAATTGGTTAAAGTCTTATAATTCTAGGAAGAAGTACTGCTCTTTTCAAGGAGACCACAGAAAGACGGGTCTAATGAAACGAATCACTGTTGTTTGTTGTTGTTGTTAACTGCCTTTGAGTTGATTCCAATTCATAGCAACTTCCAAGAAATAGCTGGTAGGTTTGAACCCCTAATCTTGCTGTGAACAGTCCAGAGCCACACCAAGACTCAGACAAACAGATTCCTGATATTAAGAATTATTTCAAAGCAAAATTATTTTTCCTGCATCTGTCAAATCACATCATCCCATATGAGACTTGGACAACTGGGTGTTTAAACATCACCGATCTATTACATCAGGTGTATTTGGAGACCTTGTGTGGTGCTGTAGGATAAACAATGGACTGCTAACTACAACATCCGTGGTTCAAACCCACAAGCTGTTCCTTAGCAGCCCTACACAGGGTCATTATGAGTCAGAACCAACTCCCCAACACTTAACAGCAACAAATGATGAATTCAGAGACAAACACTGTAAATTAGCAGGCAGAAATTAAAAGGTGTTTTGCCCAAGTTGTTCAGTGATACTCAGACTTCTATTAGAGTATCCAGTTCAGAACTCACCTATTTAAAAAAAAAAAATATATTGAAAATTTACAGAACCTTCAGAAAAGGCAAATAAAATTGTTAAGTATTTTTAAATGGTTGCTGTTGTCATTGTTAGTTTGCATCAAGTTAATTCTGATTCATAGCTACTCTACATACAACAGAAGTAAGCACTGCTTGGTTCTGTACTATCCTCACAAATTGTAGTTACGCTTGAGCCCAGTTTGTAGCCACTGTGCCATCCCATCTCGTTGAGGGTCTTCTTCTTCTTGGCTGACCCACCACTTTTCCAAGCTTGATGTCCTTGCCCAGGGACTGGGCCTGCCTAACAACACATCCAAAGTTAGCAGTTCTAAGGAAGATTTATTTTTCTGGCAGTCCATGGTACTTTCAATATTTCAATTCTTCTCCAGCACCACAGTTCAAATGCATTGATTCCTCGCTGCTCTTCCTTATTCATTGTTCAACTTTCAGATGCATAGGAGGTTATGGAAAACACCATGGTTTGGGTCAGGATCTCTTAGTCCTCAAAGTGACACCTTTTCTCTTTCATGCTTTAAAGAGGTCTTTTGCAGAAGATTTGCCTAATGCAATATATCTTTTATTTCTTCGCTGATGCTTCCATTGATTGTGGAGCCAAGCAAAATTTTTGACAATTTCGATCATTTCTCCATTTATCATGATGCTATCTATTTATTGGTCCAGCTGTGAAGATTTTCATTTTCTTTACATCAAGATGCAATCCATACTGAAAAGCGTTTCAATAAAACAATATATCCTTAACTCACTCAACTCACACATATTCACAAATGAATAGACACCACAGTATAAAACCAAAATATCTTATGTGTAATTATTTATACAAAATTTAAGCTAAGTTTTGTTTCCATCCCAAATATGTGTGGCATGTAAAATAATATGCTACATGTTTTTATTGTATTTTTTATTTTTTGTCATTTTCAATTGTAAAAAAAGGAAAATATCTACAGACAAAATTGATGGAAAAAGACAGAGGAGTGAGGGGATAGAATGAGTATTAAATGGCGAAATAAGAACAAGGAAAAACACCAAGGCAAACAAACACGTAAAAGTACTTAAGCCAGGCTCAGCATTCCTGACAGCAAGTGTTGTTAAACACTGGAATGGGTTGCTAAGGGAGGTTGGGGAATCTCCCTTTCCCAGAAGCCTTTAAAAATAGGATCACATCTGTTTGGATAGGATAATGGTGGTACTGCCTGACTAAACAATTTCTTAAGCAAACCTATCATCTGGTAGTTCTACCATTTCTATTTCTGAATGGGAAAAGTAGCAAATAACTTCAGTTCACCTACCAAACCAGGACTTAACAGTGATTTATCATTTCAGTTGCATTATAAAAAGGTTTTCAAGGTAATTGGTAATGCAAAAGCAGGTGACTAAGTTTTGTTGTTAAGTGACCTGAATCAGTTCCTTCTCATAAGGTTTCCTAGGTGGAATTGAACCACCAATCATACATCTGCAGTCCAGTGCTTATCCTACTGTGCTACACCAGGACTCCAACTAAGTTTTAAATATATTATAATATCCTGATGTGACGATGTGTGTTAATGTGCTGGACGGCAAAGTCAGTTTGAACTGAAAAACCAGCGTTCAAGCTCACCAGCCACTCCTTGGAAACCCTATATAGTTTCGACTATGAGTCAAAACTGACTTGAGGGCACTTAACAAAAAAAACAAACAAAAAAATAATATGCTAAATAAACTAATTATCAAAAGCATCATGAAACTAAAAAGGCACTGATTTTATGACATGCAAGAAAGAGTAAAATCAGTATACAGTCCTGGTGTAGTGCTGTGTATTTTGTTGTTGTTGTTGTTAGGTGCCATCGAGTCGGTACCGACTCATAACAACCTTATGCACAACAGAACAAAACACTGCCTGGTCCTGGGCCAACCTCAAAATTGTTGCCACGCTTGAGTCCATTGATGCTGCCACTTTGCCAATCCATCTCACTGGAGGTCTTCCTCTGACACTCCGCCTTACAAAACATGTTATTGGGTGCCTTCCAACTTGAAGGGCTCATTTTCTGGCACTATATCTGACAGTGTTTCTCTGCTATTTATAAGATTTTCAGTGACTAAATATTCAGAAGAAGTTCGTCACTCCTTCTACCTAGTCTATCTTCATCTGTAAGCTTATACACACACACATATATATATACATACATACATACAGAGAGAGAGAGAGAAAGAGAGAGAGAGAGAGAGAGAGAGAGAGAGAGAGAGCTCTGGTAGTGTAGTGGTTACGAATTGGGCTGCGAACCAAAAGGTCAGAAGTTCAAAACTACCAACTGTTCCATG
>NW_006408531.1:4071816-4085934 GCF_000296735.1 Chrysochloris asiatica | reverse complement strand
TATATATATATATATATATATATATATATAGAGAGAGAGAGAGAGAGAGAGAGATTGAGAGAGAATAGAATCCTGGTGTAGCACTGTGGTATAAAGCACTGGGCTGCAAGATCAGTTTGTTGAAACACAAGGTCATCGGATCAAACTCCTGAGCCGCTCCTCAGAAACTTTATACGAGCTGCTCCTCAGAAACTCTATACAGAGTTGCTATGGCTTGGAATCGACTCGACAGCATATACATACATATATATTTTTTGTTGTTAAGAGCCATTGAGTCTATTTCGACTTATAGTGACCCTGTACAAGGTTTCCAAGGAACAGCTGGTAAGTTTGAACCACTGACATACAAACATATATATGTGTCTGTCCTGGTGTGGCTCTGCAGCATAATGCACTGGACTGCAGTGTTGGTTTGAATCCAAGGTCAGTGGTTATCAAAAAAAAAAAAAAAGATAAACATTATATATACATATATAATAAACAATGAGCTGCTAAACAAAAGATCAGCAGTTCGACTCCTCCAGCTGCTCCTTGAGTAGCTATGAGTTGGAACCAATTCAATGACACTTAACAACAACAACAACATATTTAATTTTGGAGTCCTGCTGAGACACTGTAGGATAAACATGAGACTGCTAACTCCAAGACTGGCAGTTCAAACCCACCTTGGAAACCATATACAAGGTCCCCACTCAATGGCACTTAACAACCCACTCAATGGCACTTAACAACAACTAAAGCAATATTTGATTTTAAATTTTAACTGAAAATTATTGGTATTCAGTGAAGTGAAGGTTAGAGAAGGCTGGAATGAATAAATTTTATTAAAATTGAGGTCTGACAGATTACAATCCCAGCCCAGATGTAAAGAGATATTTGCTCCCTGGAAAGAATTTAGGCTGGGATTCAGATGTTTCTGTACCACTCCCCCATCACCAAATTGTTGTTTTATGCAAAACTCTCAGACTGTTTGCCTCCACTCCGTTTAATTGCATGATATTTGTTAAACGCCTACTTTTGTCAGGCACTGTGCCAAGAATACAAAGAGGAAAAGGACACAGCCTCTGCCCTTGAGGAAAGCTAATGTCAAGACAAGAAGCAGTGAGCTCAGGTATGGGAACCTTAAACTAAGGCAATTGTGTTGAAGAATTTCAACAAAATTAGAATGAAAGACAGAAAACAAATCACAATAAGTTACAAATTTTTAAAGTCTCACAAATACCAGAAGCATCACAATATCTAGGGGAATTAAAAAAAAAAAAGTTTTTAAAATTAATTGCCTGACAGACTTCTATAATCCTATTTGGCCAACATTTGAATTGCATATTGTTGGTCACGTGCTAGGAATCATGTTATATTAATTTCCTATATAAAATCAGAATTCTCCTGATGGCTTAATTTTCTTTCTGCTTTACATCTTATTTATAATTTTAAGTACATTTTCAAGATTGTTGTCAAGTATGGAAAGCCTTAATCTAATTTCTTTATATATGAGCTGTACGAGGTATACAATTTCAAGGCATTTGCAAATTTTCTCAAGTGTGAATAATTTTAAATAGTCTTTCAAACCATGATAGACATGGACCCAGTTGTCACTGGTGTCCTTGCTGTAATGGTATATTATGAGTTTGATATTTATCTGTCAATATCAGGATTGTATATCAACTTTGAAAGAAATTGAAATATTTTCCCAGTGAATTTCAGGTGATTTGCTCATCTTCGTTAAATGAATTATTAAAGAACAGAGGTCTACCTAGTTTTTCAATTCAAAAATTTTCTCTTCCTCTTATGTTATCTGATTTTTTTTCTTTTTTTTTTGTTACAATTTACTTCTTGATGTCTGTCAGAATAATTTTTATTGAATTTTCACTCACTTTTCATCATATTCTATTACTTTTTATTTGGGTTTCTCTTGGTTCCTTATAAATTAATCCATAGATTATAAAAGAAAGTATTTTTCATATATGTCCAAAGCATGTATCCAGGGATTTTCAGGGTTATTTTTCTTCTTATTATTTTTATTTTTTATTGGAAAAGTTCCAAAACATCTCTCCAAACTATAATTAAAATTAAGGGCTTATATTTTATTAACTTTTGAATAACTTTTCAACATTTTGTTCATGTTTGCATTTCTCTTCCATGCCTTTGAAAATATATCTTAAGCATAAAATTTCACTGTAATCAATTGCAAGACGAGTAGCTTTAGCATGGTAGCTCATGCTTTTACTTTTACTCTCTGAAAAGAAATACTTTTATTAGCACTTAAAAAAAGTTGAGGTATAATTGCTATTCAGTAAAATGCATAGATCACAGTATTCAGCTCAATGAGTTTTAAATAAATCTGTGTAATAATGATAATAATAATTAAGCTCTACACATGAGGAGCCCATATGTTATAGAGGAGAACTGCTCAGTAGCGTTTTCTTGGTTGTAATCTTCATGGACAAGTCCTGCTGCAGTGCTATGGAATAAAGCACTGATAGCAAGGTCCGTTAGAGCAAGATTGGTGGTTCAAACTCACCAGCTGCTCCTTGGAAACCCTATACAGGGTCGCTATGAGTCAGAACCAACTCAATGTGACTTAAGAAAAGCAACAACAACAATCTTAATGGAAACAAATCCTCAAACCATTTGTCATTGGCTCATCTGGGTAGAATTGATCCACCAACATTTAGATGAGTCTTAGAAACCATTTGCATTCCCCAGGGCCCTAAACCCATATAATCATCACCTGAAACATGACAGAGAACATTTCCATCCCCCCAGAAAGTTCTCTTTTGTCCTATTCTTATCAATCCTCCTTTCCCTCTCAACCCAGAGCAACTGTTTTCTCATTTCATACACTTTGTCTCTTCTTGAACATTTTATAGATGAAATCATCCAGTATGTAATGTTTGTCTGTCTTCTTGTCTCCGCATAATCATTTTGAGGTTTACCCATGCTGCTGAGTGCATCCGTACTTCTTGTTTTATTGCTGTGTTAACACAGTGCACAAATATACCAGAATTTGTTTATTCATCTCCCATTGATGGCAATTGCAGCTATTATGAAAAGTCTGCTTTGAATACTCGTGTATGTGTCTTTGTGTGAACATACGTCTTCATTTTCTCCTTGATAAATACCTGGAAACAGAACTGCTGGCTCAAAGGACAAATGAACATTTAACTTTATTAGAAACCTGACAAATGTATTTTAAATATTTCATCTACACACAAACCATGTGTTTGTTGCACAATTCCAAGATCATCATTGACTTTGGGTTCAAAGGAAGTTCTTTCTCCATGAACTCTGCCTTTCTACACCTTCTTGCTCACCACCATTCCCTGAGCCAGCCATGTAAAATGATTGCTGTTCCCTGAGTATGTGTCTCAGTCTTCTCCATGTGAGTCCCGTACAAGGTACCGCCACTCCATAGTTACTCTTCCTTTCCCCTTTACTAGCTTTATCTATCCTTATGGACTCGACTTAGTCCCCTTCACTTCTTGTTGTTAAGTGTCACTGAGCCAGTTCCAACTCATAGGGACCCTGCATAGGGTTTCTGAGGAGCTGCTGGTAGATTTGAACCGCTGACCTGATGTTCAAACTGACCTTGCCCTCCAGTGTTTATCCTATAGAACCATACCAGGTAAGGGTAGCTCCACCAAGGCTCCTGCCACCATACTCAAGACTGAATTATGCTTCCTTCCTTTGTACTCTCACAGAAATGTGTGTTTCTCCTTCTAATTGTTTGGTTATTTGACTATTTCCATATTGGACTTCTAGCTTCCCAAAATACAGACTCCTGGTCACTGTTAGAATTGAATGCCTAACAAAAGTGTTGATTCAGAATAGGTGCTCTACAAACATCAGTTGAATCAGTAAGTAAATACTTGAATTGACTTGATGTTGTTGTTGGAAATGGGAAAAGTATCTTTATTCCCTTGTGATATTCAGGTAGAAATAGGCAGTTGGTAAAATAGATCTGGAGCATGGGTGTTGAGTTTAAGAGAAGAGGTGGACCCAAGGTTTAGAGCGAAGCACCTCTGTTGTCACACTGTGTTCAAGTAAGAGTTGAAAATGTGAGATGTAATGAGGTCATTTGAGAAAAGGTGATATGTTTTCAAGTAATAGAGAGTAAATGAAAGAATAGGACAAAATTGCAGTGGATTGTGGAGTAAATGGGAACAGGAGAGAAATGGAAATTGTGGGTGTGAGCAGTGAATTCAATCAAAAAGTTTGGTGCTGAGATGACAAGTAAGGCAATTGGAGAAATAGTCTATAGAAGAGTTTGAGTAAACTGTTGTTTTCACTTTTATTTATATCAAAAGGAAGGGCAGAGTCATGAAACAAGCTTACATTGTATAAAGCTGTTGCTGTGGTCTGACCCCAGTAAGTCACAAGTTGGGATCCCTGGCCCCAGTTTTCACTGACTAGTGACTGCCTGGTACCAGTTCCAGTTCCAGGCATTCATTGGAGGTTGTAAGTATTTTAATGGCTCAAGCTGAAGCCTTTTGTTTTCATAAATGATCAGAACTGAGCGAAGGCTGTATGAGAGGTTTGGATATTCACCAGAAGCTTCATGTGCTTGTTCTGTTTCTTTATTGTTGTTGTTAAATGCCATCGAGTCAGTTCCAACTCATAGCAACCCTGTAGAGGGTTTCCGAGGAGCTGCTGGTGGGTTTGAACTGCCAATCTTGTGGTTCCCAGTACAGTGCTGATCCTACAGCACCACACCAGGAGTCTATTTCTTATATTACAGATCCAATATAGAGTGCTAAGAGTGATCATTTCATAATGCATTCTATATGCAATTTTGGAGTTAGAAATCAGCTTAGAGTCCATCTTGACCTGTATCTCCCACATTGTACTAATTGGTCAGGACACAACTTAGACAGCCTCTCTTCTAGGAATCCTTCCTCAGGAGGCCTTTAAAAAACATAAAAACCTTCACAGGCAAATCTTACACCCTCCTCTTCGAGTATGATAATAATAATGGTTATTATTCAATGGGTGTGGTAGAGCATCTGAGAAATTTTCCAGTAAATAAAGCCATTTAATTTTGATTCACAAAGTATTTCTCAGTCTTATTTTAATATGAAACCATTATATTCCAATTTTATATGTCCATTTATTTGCATCTCAGGGAGCATGGTGGCTCCATAGGATAAACATTGAACTGCAAACTACAAAGTCAGTGGTTTGAGCCCACCAGTAGCTCTGCGAGAGAAAGATGTGGTGGTGAGGCTCCGGACTGTGAACCACAGATTGCTGGTTCAAGCCCACCAGCTGCTCCATGGAAACCCTATATGGGGTCGTTATGAATCGGAACTGAATTGATGGCATTTTACAATTTAATATAGTTTAACAAATCACTCCAAATTTAGCAACTTAAAACAACTATTTTATTATCTAAACTGACAGGGATTAATATGGACAGGTTTTCTATTCTTCATAATGTCTGCGGTTATCTGTGGCTTACCTTAGCTCAAACATTTAAGATGGCCCACTCTGACGGGATGACTAGAAGGCTGGACTTAGCTTTGGATGCTGGCATGGCTGGGCCTCTCTCTTCCTCTAGTCTCAGATTCTCTTATTCTTCATATAAATTTCCACATTCTCTTATCTTATGGTCCTTTCATAGCATACCTGAACTTCTTACATAGTGGTCAAGGGATCCCCAAAGTGTAAAATCAGGAGATCATACTTTGCAACATTCAAGTGGTTAAAGAAGTATCCAGACCAGTCCAGATTCAAGGGAAACAGAAAAATTAACTCCACTTCTCTGTGGGTAGCGGGGTGGGAAAGATGAAGAAATTTTTAGTCATATTTAATCCAATAAACTTCTCATGGGCTTTGGGCATCTTGTAAAATATAAAACCTACTCTTTGGCACTGGAAAACTCCTCAGACAAGGCTACATACTTCTTGGTACCACAGTGTTGGTTGAGATCCTTTGAAGTCTTCATAAATACCCAGCATCAAATGTTCAACAGGACTCAGATCCTACATACCAAATAGGATAAGGGGAAAGAACTATACTAGTCCGATAGTACAAACCTAAAGTCAGTACTGCAGCCCATTGGCCAAACAACCCATCATCTATTTTTATAAATAAAGTCTTGTTGAAACACAGCCACACCCATTTATTTCTTCATTGTCCACAGCACTTCTGTGATTCAAGGTCAGTGTTGAATAGTTATGACAGAGACCATCTGGTCTTCAAAGTCTAAAATACTTACTACCTGGCCTTGCACATTAAAAAAAAAGTGCCAACCCTGGTCTAGACAGTGCAAGCATTAAAAAAGAAAGTCACATTATCATGAGATCAGTCTATTAACAAATTTGGAATTGTAGAAAGACAAAGAATAAAGGAATTCATGTTGCCACATGCGTCACTGGTTCATTCTTTTCTCAATTGATGTTTTCTGTTCTTTTTTTATCCATTCACCTGTTGATGGACATTTAAGTTGTTGTAGTTTACAATCATTGCAAATAAAACTATCGTGAACATTCACATCCAGGTCTCTATATAGACACACGCTTTCACTGAGTAAATAACTCAGGAGTGAAATGGATTGTGGAGATGATGTATGCTTAACTTTTTAAGAAACTGCCAAACTGTTTTCCAAAGATTTTTGTCATCACCAGCAGTTTTTGAGAGTTTTTGTTTCCCCATCTTTGTATGGCCAGTCTAATGTGAGTCATTACAGTAAGTACCTTATTTCATTGTGGTTTCAATTTGTAATTTCTCTAATGACTAATGATATTGAGCACATTTTCATGGCTTGTTTGCCAACCACTATCTAGTGGTTACGAGTCCAGCTGCTAACCTCATGGTCAGCAGTTAGAAACTACCAGCCACTCCATGGGAGAAAGATGAGGCTTTCTGCTCCCGTAAATATTTACAGCCTCGGACACCCTATGCAGGGTCGCTATGAGTAGGAACTGATTTCATGGCACATAACCATACCACCACCTTCAACTATCCTGGTGTGGTACTGTAGGATAATGCAGTTCAAACTCACCAGCAGCTCCTCCAAAACCTTATAGAGTCATATGGGTCAGAACCAATTCGACAACACTTCAACAGCAACAACAACATTCATGGAAACAGCAGTGAAGAAATCAAAGGTTATAGTACATTAAGTACATCTACTCCACAAGACCTCTTTAAAGTGCTCAAGAGCAAAGACATCAGTTGGAGGACTAAGGTGCTTGTGACCCAAGCCATGGTATTTTCAGTAACCTCATACACATGTGAAATTTGGATAGTGAATAAGGAACACTCCATGAGGGCCCCTGAAGAATGGAACTCCGGTTGTCTGCTCATTAGCATCCTCACTAATGCTTTTTTTTTTTGCCTTTCTTTCTTGCTTTTCTCACTCCTCTTTTCTCTCACTACTTCCTCAAACCACCTGCCAAATTAACCAATTGCATTCACATTTCTGTCTCAGAGTCTGCTTTTGAGGAACTAAATCTGAGACAGTTGGTACCAGGAATTGCCCTAGAAAGGAGTTCAGAATGGTATTCTAGAATTATATATTAGATCTGAACAAACTCTAATATCAGAGGACCCAAATACTACCTTAGTCCCAGTGTTAGATTAAGGACAAACAGAGAACAGGTGATAAGCACTTGATAATGGATAATGGGCTTGGTGTCATAATTAACATATCTTTGCTTCAAAGATTTCAAACTTGGCAGTTCAAACTCACCAGCCACTCCTTGGAAACTCATACAAGGTTGCTATGAGTCAGCAGACTAGACAGCACCTAAAAATACAGCAGATAAAATCCATCTCATAGTGGGACCACAAACTCATTTTATTATTCCAGTTTCTGAATTCATAACCAAGATGGATATACTTAGCACCTAGCAGAGCTCTTACATTGATACCCTGACTTGGGGAGAGTTTCTTTTCTAGTTTAGAAGTTGTTGTTCTTGTTGTTAAGTGCCCTTGAGTGGGTTCCGACTCATAGCAACCCTGTATAGGGTTTCTAAGGAGCAACTGGTGAAAGCTGAGTTAATTGCTGCTAATATCTACACCAGAAGCTCTTGTAACTTAGTAGGTTACACATTGGACTGCTAACCACAAGGTCAGCAGTTCAAATCCACCAGCCATTCCTCAGGAGAAATATGGTGTTTTCTGCTCTCTTAAAGGAAACGACTTGATAGACCAGCAGCATCAACCCATGTTCCTCCATGAAGATTTGTCTAGAATGAAGCAATGCTGTTATTAGTGAAATTTAATTTTTTTCTAAACTTGTGTTAATCAGTTGTCTTCAAGTCCGCTCTTACTCATAATAAAGTAGAATTTCTTATGCTTGCATAATAATACCTTATGTATATGTATTGTCTTACCAGATTGTCACAACCACCATAATATACTCTATTTCTTTGTCATAACAGCAGCCAGCTTTTTCATGGGGAGCTAATCCTCACCAACTCTCAAATTCCTAGCATTTGAGTGGAACTTGATTCCATCTTTGACTATAGAGTTGGACATATGACCTAGGCCCAGCCAATCAAACATCATATCTGTCTGAATGCCAAGATTGATTCAGATATAAACACAACATCTAAGTCATGTTACTCAAAGGCTTGCCCATCAATTATAGGATTAGTATTGTAATAGTTGAGAAACAAACATTTCTTCCAGAAGCTAGTTAGATATAAGCCTGAAGCTGTTGGAGGCCATCTTGCTACATGAGGAGAGTCCGCCTGAGAGTTGGGCCTAACAAAAGAAAGCAAAACCAGCACATAGAAAATGACTGAGTGCTAATGATGTTGTTTGAACAAGGATCCAGCTACGACTCATGCCAGAATATCCCTGGACATTTTTTCTACATGAGAAGACATTTTTCTTTCTTTTAATTATTTTGAGTTGGGTGTCTGTCATTCTTAACTGAAAGAGTCCTATGATTTGGGTTGAGTGGTTGCTATTTCTCTGATTTATAGGAAAATATGCAAAGATCCAGAGAGTTTAAACTATGTATAGCTTGTTGCTGTTGTTAAGTGCTGTCGAGTCAGCTCTGAATCAGAGGGACTTTGCATAGGGTTTCTGAGTTTGAACTGCTGACCTTGCAATTCACAGTTCAGTGCTCATCCTACAGCACCACACTTTAGTCCACAATTCATAAGACAAACAGAAAGCAAAATTAGTTTAAAGTGTAGTTCTTCAATTATATTTTATTTAATTAAGACTCCTTTTAAGTTGCCAAGCAATTTTTTTCTTTCTCTTTTACCAGGACTTAAGAAAAGTTTTATCAGAATAGAATAATTCTATACTATGTCTATAAAGTCCAGCCTTTCCAATAGTATAGCATTCTATTATTATAAGATGAATGGCTGGGTTGATCTTAAGAAACAAATAGTAAATGTAACCATTTTATGAGTCCTATGATGGATGTATTTGCTTCTGTTCTCTACTTGAAACCATTCTTTTTCTATAGTTGAATCCCAGGTCTGATCTAAAAATCAATAGAAAAGGTTTACAATACTTATAAAATCTAGTGGTTTTAGGGGGAGGGAAAGCATGTATGTACTGTATACTTCAAAATAACTAAATAACAGTATTCTTAATGGGAAAAAAATCCCATTTTTCCTGGAACTGTGAATGGAAAACTCAACTGCATACCATTCCAATTCAAGGACCTGTAATCTTAGACTATTGAAGAGTTCCCCATTCCAAGGAATGTTTCTCTGTGTGGTTTCTAAACCTCCTGACTTTTTGCAAAAATTTAACATAGCCGAGGAAGTTTAGGAAAAATAACAATGTAGGAATATCATACATCTTCTTAAATTTTCATGTCTGGAACATGGTTCTTACATTTTTATCCATCATATTTAGTTACACTCTTTACTTCATTTGATTTTTTACTTCATCTTCAGAACAAAACTGAGGGCTATGTGGAAGTGATACAGATTGTCTCTTTCACAACAAACATAAAGACAAGGTTTGCTTGAATGCAGTCACAGCTACAACAAAAATATGTGGACAACCAAGTCTGTATGTTCTATTTATTCTTTTAAGTATAAATGTAGTTTTTCTGAAACTCCACAAAATTAATTTTACTAAGATTATTTACACATTGCCTGCCTCTTGATGCCCTCTCTTAACATAGCTCATGTGAATAAACTATAGGTCAGATGTAGTTCCACATAAGTATAGACCTGCTGTGTTGCTATAGGATAAGCACTGGACTGCTAACTGCAAGGTTGACAGTTCAAATTCACTAGCAGCTCTTCAAAAACTCTATACAACATCTCTGAGTCAGAACAGACTTGATGGGAATTAACAACAACATAGGTATAGATCCAAGTTGTTCTTCTCTATATGTGTGTTACAGTATAATGCTAAGTACAACAAAAGTGTTTCTTGTCTGCTGGTGCCAGATTTTTAGCTAAGATGTTAGTACTGTAGTTAGGGTTCGAACACCTATCACTTTAACATTTCTCAGCCCCATTTCTTTAATTGTCAAATAGAAATACTAATGTATAGGATGTTGTGAAATTTGAAACAGTTAGTGTCTCTTTAATACTTATTGATTGATAAGTTAAAAAAAATGCTGTAAATCTCAGTGTGACTACATATAAGATATTGAAGACAATTGAGCACCAGGTTTTTTTAAAAATAATTTCTTTTATTTATTTTGTGGTATTAAAAATATGCAAAGCAAGAGGCGGGGCTTGCTGGAGGACAGGGTAGAGGTGCATGGAAGATCACCATCAGCAATACCACAGAATATCAGATGAAGTGGGTCCAGGGGAGAACTCTAAATCTCTAAACCACGTAGGTAGGAATATTTAAAAAGTTTGAAGGCTTATAACTAGTGGAACCTGTAGCAGAAGTAAGAAATCTCGAACTTTAGAATCTGCCAGGATCAGTGGCCTGGAGCCAACAACTTGGGCGAGACCAAACGGCAAGACCAAGCAGGGGGAAAACAGACCCACCAGGAATTAACAACCACTGGAACCTTGGAGCAAAGGTGACAATATTCCCTGTTTGGTTCCTTGTGGTCTGTGCACCTCCATTCTGGTGACTGGGAAGGGTGGGCTTCTGAGTGACTGGATACCCCCCCACCCATACTACTGGAAGAATCTTCCACCACCATGCACACAGATCCTCTCAGCATTTAGAGAGACTTGCCGTCTTGCTTTTTGGGTGACATGGGGTCAGTTTCAACTCATAGTGACCAGGCACAGGGTTTCCGAGGCTGCGAATCTTTGCGGGAGCAAAAGGCCTAGCCTTTCTCCCATGGAACAGTAGGTGGTTTCAAGCTGCCAGCCTTGGTGTTAGCAGTCCAATTCATAACCACTGTACTAGAAGCAGGCAACTTAAGACAGCCATAGCTAGCCCTGAGCTGTTTATTAATAGCATAAAGGTCAGAACAGGGGGTTTGGAGAGAGAAAGGGTTTAAAAACAAAACAGGCAGAAAACTAAATCCTGAGGTCAACATAACAACGAACAGTGGCATCTTGAAATATATCAGACAGCCTTGAAGGCAAAAACCTGAAAGAGGACATGAAAGTAATACTCATATTAGGCTACAGAAAGTTTTTCTTTCTTTCTTTTCTTTTTTTTTCTCTCTCTCCTCTCCTTTTTCCATGATTATAGACTACAGTATCCATTCAGGTTTTGTGGGTTGTTTGTTTTTTTCTCTTCAGTTCTGTTATGTTTTGTTTTTACCTAAAGGGGGCTCTTTCTATCTATATACTACCCAAGAATAGACAGTAATTGCTGCCATATAAATAAGACACAATCACACCCTTTAAAGCCCCACAATCCAGGCAAGAACCAATACCAACTGCCATACACCAAAGAGGGAGACAACACCTGAGAAAGTTGTCTGAGTTAAGCAATAAGAAAAGTGAAAAGGGAAGCCCTCCTCCTGATTACATCTACCTGGAAGCAATCAAAGCATAAAAAATACCAAAACACAAACTCAATTAAGTAGTAAGGCCACAACTAAACACTAAACCTTTCCCCAAAATAAAAACAGATAAGCATATCAGCACACATCCAGAAACAAGATAAAATGTCTGAGACAAATGACCTAGAGGTAGACCTGGACTCCATTTTGGAAGGTAGGAAGGCTTTGGAAATGCCTGAGAAGGAATTCAGAAAAATGATTAAAAAGTGTTTCAAAATACTTTACAGTGGAGTTGAGAAAAATAAGGAAGAAGTCAGTAAAGTGCTACAGGAACAATCAAATAAGATAGATACAGCATTGGAAACAATTCAACACCTACAGAAAGAGGTTCAAGTGATCAGTAATAGAATATCAGAAATAGACATTATGCTAAAAGGGCAAAGGAGTAGATTAGAAGAGATGGAAGGCAGAACTAGTGAGCTGGAAGACAAATCTCTCAATACTACTAAGACAGAAGAGCAAGCAGAAAAAAGGATAAAAAATCTGAAGAAGGTCTAAGGTTCATGTTGGACAACATGAAGAGGAATAATTTAAGAATTATCAACATTCCTGAACAGGAAGAATCGCACAAGTCCACAGAGGAAATAGTTGAAGAACTTCTGGAAGAAAATTTCTCTAACATCCTGAAAAGTGAAAAGATAAACACTCAAGAAGCTCAACAAACCCCAGAAAGGATAAACCCCAAAAGAAAATCACCAACACATATCATATTCAAGATCTCCAAAATCAAAGATAAGTAGACAATCCTGAAAGCAGCCAGGGAAAAGAAAAGCATTACATACAAAGGCAGATTAAGGTCGGATCTCTCTGCAGAAACCATGCAGGCAAGAAGGCAATGGGGAGACATATAAAACCCTGAAAGAAAAAAAATTTGCTAACCAAGAATCCTTTATGCAGCAAAGCTATCAATAAATATGACGGTGTAATCAAAGCATTCCAGGATAAACAGAAGTTAAAGGTTTTTTCCAAAGCCAACCCTGAACCACAAAACATCCTAAAGGGAGTTCTGTGGACTGAGAACCAATGAAAACAGACAACAACTAGAGATAGACATATGTGGCAGCACATCCCAGAACTAAATTGACAGAAGGAAGAGTCGAGAACAGAACAAAACTATAAGAATAAACTCAGAGAATTTGGGAGGTCAGTCGATGATCAAAACAATTACAGTGTGAAAGAAGTTAAACACATAGGAGCAGAGATCCAGATAGTGAGAAGGTCAGGTAGATTACAGGATAAAACAGACTGCACTAAATTGAGGGAAAAGTTAATGGAATATAAGATAACCTCAAAGAATATTAACACTTCACAACATACCAAGAAAATGAAAATCCAAGAACATGGAAACATTAAAACTGTAAGGAACTTCACAAGAAAGAACACAAAAAGCATGAACTCAGCACAGGAAGAACAAAGAAAGCAGTAACAACACAAAAAAAATAAACATAATGGCAGCTACTAATCCATACCTATTGATAATTACACTTAATGTAAATGGATTAAATGCACCAGTTAAGAGACGGAGGGTGGCAGAATGGATAAGAAAACAAGATCCTTCAATATGTTGTCTGCAAGAGACACATCTCACACACAGAGACAAAAACAGACTAAACATCAAAGGATGGAAAAAAATACACCAAGCTAATTGCAATAAAAAATGAACAGGTGTGGCAGTACTAATCTCTGATAAAATAAACTTGAAGGCAAAAATCAGCATAATAGATAAAGATTGACATTATCTCATGATTAAAGGAACAATTGAACAAGGTGACATAACCATAATAAATACCTGTGTTCCCAGTGAAAGAGTTCCAAGATATATAAAGCAAACTCTAATAGAGTTGAAGAAAGAAATATATGAATCTACAATAATAGTGGGTGATTTTTAATATGCCACTTTCATAAATGGATAGAACAATTAGTAAGAAACTTGACAGAGACACAGAAGAACTAAACAACGCAATCAGCCAACTGAACCTCATAGATGTATACAGAGCCTTCAACCCAACAACAGCTCAATACACATTCTTTTCCAGTGCACATGGAACACTCTCCAGAATAGACCATGTGTTAAGCCACCAAAAAAACCTCCATAAATTTATAAATATCAAAATGCTACAAAGCATCTTCTCAGGCCACAGTCCTATCAAATAAGAAATCAACAATAGGAAGACCAAGGAAATCAAGTCAAATACATGGAAACTGAA
>NW_006408531.1:4054746-4055684 GCF_000296735.1 Chrysochloris asiatica | reverse complement strand
AACAACAACAACTGTGCCAGTCCATCTAGTTGGGGGCCTTCCTCTTTTTCTCTGACCCTCCATTTTACCAAACTTGATATCCTTCTCCACGGACTGGTCGCTCCTCAAAATATATCTGAAGTATGAGAGACAAAGTCTCACCATCCTGGCTTCCAGGGAGCATTCTGGTTGTACTTCTTCCAACACAGATCTGTTTGTTCTTTTGGCAGTCCCTGGTATTTTCAATATTCTCCAACACCATAGCTTAAATGCATCAATTCTTCTATGATCGTACTTATTCACTGCCCAACTTTTGCAAGCATATGAGGTTAATGAAAATGCCATGGCTTGGGTCAGGCGCACTTCAGTCCTCAAATTGATGTCATAACTCTCAAATAATTTAAAGAGGTCTTGTGTAGCAGATCTACCCAATGCAATGCAAAATTTGATATATTAACTGCATGAGTGTTGATGGTTGATCCTAGCAAAATAAAGTCTTTGACAACTTCAGTCTTTTCTCCATTTATATGGATGTTATTCATTGGTCCAGTAACAAGGATTTTTGTTTTCTTTTCATTGAGATACAAGCCATACTGTGCTCTTTGATCTTCCTCATTAAGTATTTTCATTCCTCTTCACTTTCAGCAAGCAAGGCTATATCTTCTGCATATCACAGGTTGTTAATGAGCCTTCCTCCTATCCTGATGCCACGTTTTTCTTCAAATAATCCAGCTTCTTTGATTATTTGCTCAGTTTACAGATTAAATATGGTGAAAGAATGCAATCCTGGCACACACCTTTCCGTGTCCCCTTGTTCTGTTTAAATGACTGACTCTTAGTCTATGTCTAGATTCCTCTTGAACAAAGCTGAGTGTTTTGGAATACCCATTCTTCACAATATTATCCATAGCATGTCATGATTCACACAGTTGAAAGCCTTTGTATAGTCACAAGCACAG
>NW_006408531.1:4050868-4054646 GCF_000296735.1 Chrysochloris asiatica | reverse complement strand
GCTTCCAGTAGTGCCACCATTTTCGCTCTCCTTTTCTGACTGGATCCTGGATCAGTAACATAAACTCATTGCTCTCTGAAGTGTGTATGTAATCTCTCGAGTTACTGTTGACAATTTGATCCCATATAGAGAAATCTTAAAAGAGCGTAATGCTCAAGTTAGTTAAGCAAAAGTATTGTTTAGTTTTAAGAAAAGAAGACTTGAGGAGACATGTTTGGTTAAAGTTTTAAAGATGATCGCAGGACAATTGTTTCAGTGGTTCATCCAGCCTCTATGACTCCAGAAATTCTGGATTCCATAAGAACCTGAAATTCTGTTCTGCATTTCCCGCCCTTTTAATCAGGATTCTTTAATAGAATATTATATTAAAATGTTTAATTGTGTTTGCCTGTTTTTCATCTTGCCCATGCAATACAAATAATGGCAAATATATTTAAAATCCAAGAACTAGCACCCTGTTGTTGTTAAGTGCCGTTGAGTAGGTGCCGACCCATAGAGACCCTGTACAGGGTTTCTGAGGCTGTAAATCTTTACGGGAGCAGAAAACCTCATCTTTCTCCCGCAGATCGGCTGGTAGTTTCAAACTGCTGACCCTGAGGGTAGCAGTCCGATTCGTAACCACTACGCTACCAGAGCTCCTTAACTGCCATGAAAAAAATTTAAGTATGTGACAGAATTAAAGTCAAATTACTATCACGCAATGGTAATTATACAATTATTAAAATGTATTGGCTATCACAATTATATATAAATGTACTCTTACAGAGGTCAAAGTTTGAACTCCTAAGTAGGGCACACATGGATGTTCATTATTTGAAGTCTACCTTCTTCTCCTGATGTGGAGCTGTGGGTAATGTGCTGGACCACAAAGTCGGTTTGAACCACAAGGTTGATGGTTCAAGCTTTCCAGCTGCTCCTCAGTAACCCTATACAGGGTTGCTATGAATTGGAACCAACTCAATGGCACTTAACAGCAACCACCTACTTCTCCAGACTCATTTCTTACTGCACTAACCACTTCACTTGCATCTACAGGCAGATGGGGATATTTTTTGAGGCACCATCGAGTTTCACTCTTTTATGACTAAGCTGTTCTGACATCAAGAAACCCTGGTGATGCAGTGAATTAAGCATGAGGCTGCAAACTGAAAAGGTCAGTTTTTTTTAACCCATCAGCCATTCCCAGGGAGAAAGATGGGCAGTGTGTTTCCATAAAGATTTACAACTTCAGAAATCCTGTGAAACAGTTCTACTCTATTTTATGTTGTTAAATGCCATCAAGTTGATTCTGACCCATAGCGACCCTGTTTCTGAGGAGCAGCTGCTGAACTTGAACCACTGACCTTGTGGTTCAAACGACTTTGCAGTTCAGCGGATTAACCCACAGCGCCACACCAGGTCACTATAAATGGGTTTGGTTCCTACAGCATCAAATTTCCTTCCTTATAGGTCACCTGGCATAAACCTATTCAACTTTCAAAATTTCCTAGAAATATCTTGTCCTATATGAACCTTCCCCTGTCCTCCCTTTCCTAATAGAATTGAATTTTTTTTGTACTACAATTCCCCCATAAATGCTCCACCCAAGTACACTCAGAATAGAAATAACATAGGACTTTTTTTTTTTTTTTTGACACAAAACTTAATAGAAATTTTGCTTGTAGTTCTTACATTCTCTGGATTCTACTGCCCATACAGAAGTGACCCATTTCTGGGAGCAGAGTTCAGATCCTAAGAGCCCCATTCTTCCTCAGTGCTGTGAGGCTGGGATGCTACCCTCTTCTCTTGCCCCCACTCTGCCCCACTCCTGTCCTCTCCCTTCTCCCCTCCCCATTCACCTTGCTCCAGGAAGTAGAGTAGATGGAATCTCAGGCCTGGGCTTCTCCACACCTCCTGCCCCCAGCTGGAGAGGAATTAAAGGATTGGGGGAAAGAAGAGGACAGAGGAAGGAAAAGATGTTGATCAAGAAAGATGAGAGCCAGGGATGAGGGCTAAAGGAAAAAAAAATCAAAGACAAAACACCAGTACAAACAAAAAAAAAAACCTGCCCTTTGGTTGTTTAAATTATTATATATTCCTGAAAGTTTAAATGAACACATACCCAAAAAAAAAAAAAAAAAAAAAAAAAAAGGGAGGGAAAGACAAATTTTGTTCTGTTTTCCTTTGTCTAACTCTAAGATCTGATTCATTGTCTAATTTAGTAGACTCCTATAGGAACAATTACTATTTATCCTTCTGTATTCATGCCTACTTCTTCCATAATAATAGAAGTTTTAGCTAGACACCCGGCCACCCAGAATAAAGGTTACATTGGCAGCCTCCTTTTCAAAGAGGTATGGCCATGTGACTAAGTTCTGACCAATGGGATCTAAGTGGAAATGCCCTGTGCAAGCTTCCTAGAACCTTTCATTGGAGGCCTCAGTGGTAGCAGGCATGGCAAAGTGGAATGCTGCCAGGAGCCTGGATCCCTGAGGATTTTGTAGGGCAAAGTCACTGTTGCTGCCCTAGATTACTCACCTCTGCACTTTTACCTGGGAAAGAAAGAAATGTGCACTGTCTTTCATTTGGAGTCCTGGTGTGGCCCTGTAAGATAAGCACTCCACTGCAAGGTTGATCTGAACCACAAGCAAGGTCAGTGGTTCAGACTCACCAGCAGCTCCTTGGAAACCCTATGCAGGGTGGTCTCTATAGGTCAGAACTGACTCAGTGGCACTTAACAATGACTAACTATGACATGTTTCAATGACTCCTTTCAGAGGAAGAACTTCTACTATTGCTTCTACAATGCATACCCCATAACGAATCCTAATGAACATACTGGTACTGTTAGGGTACTGTCTTCACTAAGCACTTTGTTTAAGCTTTTAAATCAGCTATGACTTGTTACTGGGCCAGAGTCAGAAAAGGGGCTGATAACCTCAGAAGTCAGCTGATTGTATTTGGGTTTTAAAATTTGGATCCAGTGTTTGCACATGGTTTCCCTGTTGTTTATACAAAGTGTTCCCTGTGTTTGAGCCTATGGACTTTGACTTTAGTCCAACGCCGGTCCCTGGGGAACCCAATCCTTGATGCATTCTGTTCTACTTGGCCAGCATCTGACTGGCTGGGCCAACTTCATCTCCTAACAAGTGGGCGCTAGTTAGCAAATCAAACAAGGGCTAGGTTGGAGCCAAGCTTAAGTTAGGTAGGAGTCTGTGAGTTGACTGGGGAAAGTGTCAGCAACATAGCAAAGAATTGGAGCACGGAGTTAATGGACCATGGAAAACACAACAAGGCAATGGGAGAGGAATATTCCAAGCTATTGCTAAGATGACTAATTTACTCCTTCAAAGATCATGTTATTGCCCAGCTGATTTATGACACTTTATGATCATTTTCCAACATGAAATAGGCACTCCTTTATGATCTTAAGGGAATATTGGTTGGTTGATTGTGTTCCACCAAGTTGGTTCAGACTCATAGCAACCCTGTATAGGGTTTCTGAGGCTATAAATCTTTATGGAAGTAGAATACCTCAAATCTCTACCATGGAGCAACTGGTAGATTCGAACTGCAGTTAACAACCCAGCTCATAATCCAGTACATGCAATAGACACTTAGATATTTATCTACTCTATTCCTAATAGTAATAAGATCTCAAAGAGATTTAGTCATATGTTTAACAGGAAATGTGTAAATCCACATGAAGAGCTATAAAATTTAATTGAAATTTATATGAGGGTTAAAATCATCTTTATTCGCATATGCTATTCTTTTTATAGAGAGAAACTCCCTCCCC
>NW_006408531.1:4036948-4046758 GCF_000296735.1 Chrysochloris asiatica | reverse complement strand
AGAGGCTTGACATTTTGCTTGTTATTTCAACTTGACAATGCTGAACATATTCTTCCATTTTGTTTTTAAAAGCTTGGTCTTTGTACTTTTCATTATATGTGACTTTGTCTTCTCGAGCTACCTCTGAAATTTGTTGTTCAGCTCTTGTACCTCCTCACATCTCTACACAGAAGGGCACGTGTTAGAGTCTCTTCTGACATCCACTTTGGTCTTTTCCTTCTTTCTTGTCTACTTAATGACCTTCTGCTTTCTTCTTGTATAATGTTCTTGATGTCATCCCCCAACTCTTGAGGTCGTTAGTTTTTAGTGTGCAATGCATTAAACCTGTTCTTAAGATGATCTCTAAATTCAGGTGGGATATATTCAAGGTCATATTTTGGCTCTTGTGGACTTGTTTTAATTTCTTTTAGCTTCAGCCTGAACATGCATATGAGCAATTGATGGTCTGCTCCACAGTGTGTCCTTGGCCTGGTTTTGGCTGGTGATGTAGAGACTTCCCACTGTCTCTTTCCACAGATGTAGTCAATTTGATTACTGTGTATTCCAACTTGTGAGGTCCATGTGTATAGTCATATTTTATGTTGTTTAAGAATATGTAATTCAATTAATAAATCTTTGGTCTTGCCAGATTCTATCATGTGATCTCCAGCATCATTTCTATCACCAAGGACATATTTTCCAACAACTGATCCTTCTTTGTTTCCATTCTCCACATTCTAATCCCCAGAAATTATCAAACATGCATCAAACCTTGATCACATGTTTGATGAATTTCCAACTGAAGCATTTGGTAGAGTTCTTCAATTTCATTATCTCTGACTTAATGGTGGTGTGCAAATTTGAATAATAGTTATATTAACTGTCCTCCCTTGTAGGCTTATGGATATTATCCTATCACAGAGAGCATTGTACTTCAAGAAGATCTTGAAATATTCTTTTTGAAGGTAAATGTGATGCCATTCATATTGAATTTGGCATTTTTTGCATAGTAAATCAAATGTTTGTCGGATTCAAAGTGGCCAATCCCAGTCCATTTCAGTTAACTAATGCCTAGACTATCAGTGTTTATGCATTCCATTTCATTGGCAACTTCTAATTTTTTCTAGATTCAGACTTCACACATTCCATGTTTCAATTATTAATGGATGTTCATAGCTGTTTATCCTCATTCTGAGTTGTACCCCATCAACAAATAAGGTCCCAAAATCTTTGCTCCATTCATGGCATCGTGGTCAACACATAGCTCTTCCCCAGCAGTATTTTGAGTGGTTTTCAATCTGAGGGGCTTATCTTCTGGCACTATCTCTGACAATATTCTGATGCTATTCATATTTCAACATTCAATATTCTGTCAGTGTTCCACTGCTATTCACAAGGTTTTCAGTGGCTAAACATTCAGAAATATACTGCCTTTCCTTCTTCCTAGTATTTCTTAATCTGGAAGCTCGCTGAAACCCGTCCACAATGGGTGACACCTGGTGGTATTTAAAATATCGATGCCATAGCTTCCAGCATCACAGCCGTCACAGTAGAAAAAACTAACAGATGAAGAGTAGTGATACATTCATACAATGGAATATGCTCAGAAATTAAATGTGATTGTTGTTGTTGTTATGTGCCGTGAAGTCGGTTCTGATTCACAGCGACCCTGTACAGGGTTTCCAAGGCTGTAAACATTTATGGGAGCAGACTGCCTTATCTTTCTCCCATGGAACAGCTGGTAATTTGTGGCTATATATAAAGCATGTTTTAATTCACATGACTATATTGATAAATGTTAAAAAAGCAATAATCACAACAGCATTTGCAGAATGATTATATTGATATTAAGGTGTATATCAGCTTCTCAAGTGCATATGCACAGAGAAATATTTCAATGGGGATTTCTGAATGGTGCAATTTCAAGAGATTATTGCTCTTTAATGGAATCTTCTGCACTGTGGTGTAGTGAATTATCTAATGTCTCTTCTAGCTATACTTTGTAATGCCCAGCAAAAAATATTTCTGCCCTGCTAGGTCTGGGTAAGAGAAGGTGGGAGAAGATACTGATGTTGTTGTTGTTAAGTGCCATTGAGTAAGTTCCAACAGGATGGTATAATGCAGCTGTGAATGTTTGCAGAGTTATTGTAATATCGTAAACACTTAGTACTCTATGGGTATAAAATGAACTATCTTAGAAGCCGGAAGGAGAAATGTCACTGCCATCAAAGAAGATGAATCAGGAGAAGAGCACAGCCTTTGGGCCCTTGAACCTCCTCGACCCAGGAACAGTGAAGTTGTGACCTGGAGGGGTGACAGAGGCACAACAATACCAGAACCAAGAACCAGAGTATGAGACTTCAAAGCCCACTGAGCAAATTAAGATGAGTGACTTTGGGCTGGAGAGTACTTAAGTTAGGGACCTAGGCACTTAAGTTAGGGACCTAGGTTTGCTGAACCACTGAGCTAGATCTGGGTGTCCCAGACTGAGACTTATGGCGGAGCGCTGGGTCCTATACTGAGCTAGAGCTGGGTGTCTCAGGCTGAGACTTATGGGGAAGTGCTGTATCCTATACTGAGCTAGAGCTGGATGTCTCAGGCTGAGACTTATGGGGGAGTGCTGTATCCTATTTACATTCTTCAACAGCTGACTGGAACAAGTGAGGCCTGAGCAGTTCTTACCCCAAATTGTAACCCTGTTAACTTTCCTTTCAAACTCCTTAGCTCTGAGTGTGGTGTCTGAGTCCTGTGTTACCACTACAACGAATTATTGAACCCAGCGTGAGGTCAGCAGGCTCTGGGAAGAAGGACTGATGCTTCATATTTTTACACACACACACACACACACACACACATTGTTGCTGAGTGCCATCCAGAAGCTGCTGAGCTTAAACTACTAACCTTGAGGCTCAAATAGAACTTTCAGTCCAGCACCTTACACCACAGTGCCATATGGAGTCCTGGTGTAATGATGTACGATAAGCACTGAACTGCAAGGTTGTTTGAATAGAAGAGTATGTAGTTCAAACTTACCAGTCTCTCCTCAGAAACCTTATACTGGGTCCCTAAGAGTCAGAACCAATTGACGGTACTTAACAAAAACAACGGCTATATATATACATATTTGCAATAAACATGTATTTATTATTTTCCCAAAGCCAATAGAAAAAAATTGTTAATAACTAGCATTTACTGGAGTGTGAGGGACTGGCATTTTGAAGTACTGCTGGTAGAATTGTATACTGGAACATCTCTTTAGAGAACAATTTGGCAATTCAATTTCTAGGAATTCATACTGCAGAAAGGGGAGCACTATGGTTCTGTTGGATGAGCGCTGGACTGGGAACCACAAAGTTTGGGCCTGTCAGTTGCTCTAGGGAAGAAAGATGAAGCATTCTGCTCCCACAAAGATCTGCTGCTTGGGAAACCTTATTCAGGGCACTTAACAACAATAACAAAATCTTGCAGAAATATTTATGGATATGCACAAAAATATAGGCTCAGTACTGTCTGTTCTGGCACAGTTTGTGATAACAATATCTTGTTTAAAAATTAAATGTTATATTAATATAAAATATATATTATACTATTTTTTTTCTTTAGGAGTTTTATTTATGAACCTAATAAGACAGTAGTCATACACATGAAAAATAAGGGGAAAGGAGAACTTCATTTGTATTGATCTATACCCAAAGCCACAGTACATTGTTAAATAAGTAGAGTAAACTGAAAGTAGTACGTGTAGCTTGATTTTATCTAAAATTATTATTTAAATATTTGGGAAGAAAATCCCCCAAAAGATATATAACAACTAACTAATAGCAATTATCTTTGAGGGTTGGGATTATAGAATTTTGACTTCCTGTTTTATACATTTCTACACTGTAGGAATTTTTACAGTGAGCTCATGTTATTTCTACTAAAAGGTGGGACATAATAAAGACTTTTTTCAAGAATGAAAGCAAGAAAAATCCCACAGAGAGAGGCATTGTTCCAGGGCTGGCTCTTGGGCCAAGACTTAGGCCCTGCTGCACAGCGGTGGACAGGACCTCACTCAGTTGGAGCTTGTGAGGAACTTGATTAACATTCTCAGCCTAGCCTGGGCTTTCATGCAATGGGCATGGCTCAGCTGGGAACCCCCTTGAAATTTCCATGAAGGAGCCTTTCCTGCTGTGTGTGCGGTATTGACCATTTCTTCATTTTCCGTATAGCCAGAGAGCCAAGAATGCCACCAGCTATGGAATCAAGCTCCATTCCTCTCATTACTTCCTAGCTGTGTGACCTTGGGCAAGTTTTGGACGCTTTCTAGGCTGCCTACCTTAAGGGTTGATTTTGAAGATAAAGTTTAAAAAAGAGAGACAGAGAGACAGAGAGAATTCCTTTACTGACTTGCAACATCCTCTAATCTTTCAGTTAATAACAAGCATTTAAAACAGGTGTGCCACCCAGGGACTCCCATTGTAATATAGAAGACACCAGGAGTCCCTGGGTTGGAAAGATGATTTAGTGTTTGAGGACTAGCAGAAAATCCGGTGTATCAAACTCATACAGAGGTTTGAGCATGAAGATAGGCCTAATGAGCTGCTCAGGAAGGTCATAGCTTGAAAATCCTGTGGAGCAGCTCTGTTCTGCACACATGAAGTCAGAATTGACTCTATGGCAACTCACAACAACAACAAGTGTGAATTCACACCTGCCACCACCTCTGTCACTTCTTTCTACCTATCCCCATTCATTAACACAGGACTCATTTACAACAGCGGTTCTGTGTTACTGTTTCATTTTTCCTTTTAGTTTTTCTTGTGATTTGGGTGAAGGTTTACAGAGCAGTGCATTTTCCCAGTCAATGATTCATACACATTTTGTTTCATCTCGTTTATTGCACCCACAATGTAACAGGACTGTCCGGCTTCCTTCCTGTGTTTCATGTTCCTCCTTCTTTCCAAACCCTTCTGATTTTGTCCTTGGGTACATGCTGCTGTTTTGATCTCAAATGGTTGAATATACTAAAGTGTGCATACTCTTCTAGTGTTACTGTTCCCCTTATGATAGTGGCGGTGGTGGAGATGTACCGTGGAGGCAGTTATGATGTACAGCGACCCTGCATAGAGTTTTCAAGGCTGTAAATCTTTACAGGAGCAGAAAGCCTCATTTTCTTCCACAGAATGGCTGGTAGTTTCAAACTGCTGACCTTGAGGTTAGCAGTCTGACTCATAACCACTATACTACCAGAGATCCTTTGTTCTTGTAGACTTTCTTATCATTTGGCTGAAAATTGAGCCATGAAGATGAATTCAGTTCCAAACTTGAAGAGTGATTAAACACCACACTCTTGGGGGTTCCATTAATCTCTATCAGCCAGTAAGCCTGGTCTTTTTTAGGATTTTGAGTTTTGTCCTTTATTTTTCCCCCAACTCAATCCAGGACCTTTTAATAGAATCTCTTTCAAAGTAGCCAGGCACCACTTTGTTCTTCAGGTCTCAGGGTAGTGGAGAGCGATTTTCTTGGGGTCCACTAGTCCATTCAACTAATTCTTTCTATGAGTCTTTTATTTCCATCACTGTCTTTCCTCTGGACAGAGCGAGACTGTTAGTTTCATCTTAGATGGCTGCTCACACACTTTCATGATCCCAGTCACTACTCAACCAGAGTAGGATAAGGAAGATTATCTTTGGGCACTATGCTATGCCAGTTAACCTTGCTGTCCTCTGAGCAGTGGTTCTGGATGAAGATTCTATCTTCCCTTTGTGATAATTGGAAAATGGGAAGAAGAACATTTTAAGGTTATCCTAAAGCTACTGGCTTTGCCAGATCACTAGACAGGATCCAGAAATGTCAGATGGTCTGAAATACATGAGATATTCACAGAAAATAAAGGATTGTCTTATATCCCACATAACTATTCATGTCTCACAAGTTATTTATATGTGATAAACATGTTTCTATTATCTGAGTCTAGAACTGAACTCAATTTTGTATAACGACATTGTATTTTCTCAGAAGGAAGTTTGAACTTTGTTTTCTTCGGAATTTCACCACTTTTTGGAAAATTATATCGTTGATAGCAGTACCATTTATGATATTTGAGTACCAAATCTAGCACACCTCTAACCAGCTGCTTTCTTAGTTATCACAAGTTGATTTTATGCATAGGTACAACGATCTGGCTACATCATCTTATCTTCTAGAGTGCTCATGCCTAGGCATTTGCATAATGAAATCCATACAGCTGTTGTTGCTGTTAAGTGCCATCGATTTGGTTCTGACCAATAGCGACCATGGAAAGAGTTTCTGAGAAGTGGCTGATGGGTTTGAACTATCAACCTTTGGTTCTAACAGACCTTGCAGTCCAGTGCTTATCCTACAGAGGCACACCAGTAAATCCATACTAACTGATTAGAAATTATTTTCCATTTATCTCTCTTCTGTATTATAGTATGTACATTGTATTGATTTTTTAAAACCTAGGTGTAGGAGGACTATACTCTTCATGTCTTCTACTTTTTGAAGTCCTGGTATGGCACTGTGGGTTAATGCACTGAACTGCAAGGTCGGTTTGAACCGTGGACCTACCCAACTTCCCAGGAGAGTTATTCTTGCTGTAATTGAAAAACTTTATGACTTTCTTGACCAGTTCTCAACCCTGCCATGCCTTCTGTTTAAAATAAAGTTTTGCAATTGTTGTTAAGTGCCGTTGAGTTGATTCTGACCCATAGCAACCCTTTGAAACTTGAGGTTCAAACTGACCTTGCTGTCTAGTGCTTTACCCTACATTGCCACATCAGACTTCAGACAAGCATTAGGCTAGCAGAAACTGTCATAACCAGTCACTCTACCCCAGCTGCTCTATGATTGTAACAGACACTGAAATCAGTTCTGTCAAGGACCGTCACAAACTACTTCTGAATTGAGTGCCCTGAACATAGAGAATACTAGGAACACCATCTAAGGCAAAGAATTTTGGGGATGAGGCCAAGCCAACAGGAATGTCAACATAAGTATTTGTATCTATTAGGAATGTGAGTACTAAGGGCTAGCCCTTGTAATAAATACAACAAACAGCAGAGAAGTCATTAGGTGGTACTTAGGAAAGGGGATTTGTACACTTGGCTTTGGTGTTGGTAGAAAGCAGGCAAGAAAAGGAAAACTAAGATATTGTTATTTGTCTAGGAATTTGTTTATCGAAAATAACTGCTGACAATCTTGATGGTTTTAAATAGCCTTAAATACTTCTCTGGTGTGGCACTGTTGGATAAGCACTGGACCACAAGGTCAATTTGAACTGCAAGGTGGTGGTTCAAATTCACTAGGCACAAGGTGGAACCCCTATGTAGAGTCAGTTTGAGTCAGACCCAGCTTGACAGCACTTAACAATAACAACAAATGCTTCTCAGATATTGGGAAAAGCTAGTTATGGTATAGGTCTCGTCTAGCGTTAGTCTTTGTAACTCCCCCCAAATGACTATTTCCTGATGGATCTGGGTAAGAAAAGGTACAAGAGATTTAGTAGGATGACATGATTGAGCTGTGGGTGTTAACAAAGTTCATTTTAATAGTATGAAGTTGAAACTCTAGGATGGATATAAAATGAGCCATCTTATAACCGGAGGTGGGAATATCACTACCAAAGTAAAAGCGCCAGGAGTGGAGTGAATCTTTGGAGCCCCAAGATCCCTGCACATTGTATACATCCTCAACCCAGGAACAGAAAGCCGGGAAGTAGCAGCAGCAGAAACAAGAGCCAAACCACAACACAAAGCAGTGGGCTTCCTGACCCACAGAACAAGTAAAGTTGAGTGACTTAGGCAAGCTTGCCTGCAGGGTGGGGTACCTCCAGGCACTAAGTGTGGGAGCTAGGTTTGCAGACTCAAGGAATTACAGCCAAGTGTCTTCAGACTGAGGCTTATGATAGAGTGACATTTATGTCACTTGGCATTTACCAGCAGGTCTCCTGATTTGGCCCATAGGATAAGCACTGGACTGTGAACCACAAGGTCGGCAGTTCAAGCCCAATCACTGCTTTTCAGACACCCTGTACAGGGTCATTATGAGTTGGAACAAACTCAACAGCATCTAACAACAACAAAATTGCTTTGTAACATTTACCAGGTAGAGAGAGACCTGCTTGAGGGCACAGAGGCTGTGCTGATTGGAACAACAGTGCCCCGAGCCTTTCCGGCCCTGAATTGGAACCTGTTAACTGTGAGCATTGTCACTGAGTTCTGTGTAGACACTGCACTGAACTGTCAAACACTGCAGAGAAATAGAGTGTGCTATGGAGGGATAGTTTGGTCAACATTTTCTGCACTACTGAGCATATGTAAACAGATATGTACATTTGTAGCTTAATGTAAATGAACACACAGCAAATCATTTGTGCTCTCTGTTTGTCCATTGAATTCTACTTTCTTCACTATGATGCCTAATAGCTAGACCTGCACTCCTCTACCTTCTACCATTGGCAAAAACTGGCTGAGGAGAACCTCAAGTAACACACTAACTAAGGGATCATTGTTTACATATCTAAAAGAAGCCCTGGAGGTGCAGTGGGTAAGTGTTAAGTTGATAGCTGCAAGTTCAGCAGTTCAAACCCACCAGGTACTCCGTGGGAGAAAGATGAGGTTGTCTGCTTCGTCAAAATAGAGTCACCCTTAGTAGTGGGTGGAGCAAAGCTTCCGGGGCCGTCATTTGCTGATGGGGCACAACTCAAATGAAGAAGAGACTGTTTTGGAGACCTTACTGAGCAGTTTTACATTGTCTTACAGAGTTGCTACGAGTCAGAACTGACTTGAGAATGGTGGGTTTGGGTTTTAGAACTGTATCTGGAAAAGCAAGTCTGGGGAAAAAAAGTGAAGAATAAGCAGATTGCAGAGTTGTAACTGTTGCAAAACATTGAAATTTGGCTTCAGTATTAATTTTACAAAATTGTCAACTGAGAGCCATGGCAAATTTCTGAACAAGGTAATGATAACTAAAGTGGCATTTTAGTATTTAATTTTGTTGTTTTTGTGATGTGCCGTGGAGTTGATTCTGACCCATAGTGACCCTGTACAGGGTTTCCGAGGCTGTAAATCTTTACAGGAGCAGAAAACCTCATCTTTCTCCCGCAGAACAGCTGGTCGTTTCGAACTGCTGACCTTAAGGTTTGCAGCCCCATTCGTAACCACTACACTACCAGAGCTAAATTAAATGAGGGAGGGGAAAGACCAGAAGGAGCCATGGGAGTTTCTAAGAGGAAGATGGTCCAACAAATAAATGAAAATGAGTAGACTCGGGGATTCTTCTCAGTGACTGGAAAAAAGCAGTGGTTACAAAGTGGTTGCAGATAAAGAGACAGCATCGTTTGAAGCTGTGTCACACCTGGAAATGAGAAATTGGGAGAGAGGTGTGGGAAGACAGGTGCTAGCATGCGTCAGAGTTCAAGAGCAAGGCTGGTAGTGAGTGTTAACACTAGTACACGTCCAGGGAATTTAAAGGTGTGAGGTCACTCTTTAACCAGGATAAATGACTGCTAACTCAAATGGACATCAAATAAGAGGACAGTCAAAGGGGAGGGTGGAAACGTTAATAGCAAAACCAATTGTCATCAAGTTTATTTCAACTCATGGCCAACTCCATGTGTGTGTGTAAAATTGTGCTTTGCAGCATTTTCAAGGATTGATTCTTCAGAAATTTACCTACCGTGCCTTTCCTTTGTTGTTGTTGTCAGGTGCCATTGTCATAGTGCCATTGTCATGAGTCGGAACCGACTCATAGCGACCCCATGCACAGCAAAATGAAACAATGTCTGATCCTGGGCCAACCTCACTACCGCTGCCACACTTGACGCCA
>NW_006408531.1:4035317-4036848 GCF_000296735.1 Chrysochloris asiatica | reverse complement strand
TTTATCTACTCTATTCCTAATAGTAATAAGATCTCAAAGAGATTTAGTCATATGTTTAACAGGAAATGTGTAAATCCACATGAAGAGCTATAAAATTTAATTGAAATTTATATGAGGGTTAAAATCATCTTTATTCGCATATGCTATTCTTTTTATAGAGAGAAACTCCCTCCCCCAAAAATAAACGTTTTAGCACTAGAAGTCAGTAAGATGCCTGAAATCTAGAGAAGAATGCAATGGATTTTTCATGCATACCAGTAATACTAATTAGAAAATGTAAATGGGAAAAATAATAAAAGTAACATTCCAAATCATCAGGTTTCTGGGAGCTTGATCAAATCTTGTGTTGGGAAAATTTGTTAACCAAAAAAAATTCTATTCTTTATGCATACACACACACACATACATGTGCACACGCACACACACACACTTAAGCACACAAAATTCAGATAGTTTAAATATACTAATTAAGGAGCTAGAGATAAAGTATGGTAGCAATTAAACGGACCATAGGAGAATTTCTTTTGGTGTGGAAAAGGCCAAGAGTTTACCTCAACAACAAGCCTCAAAACAATGAAGGAAAATATTGGAAATTGTCTACATAGATTTAGCAATTTAAAGACTGCAGAAAAATTTATTCAGCTAATGACAAAGAGAAATATTTGTAACATATTTGAAGTATTAAATGTTACTACTATAGAGAATGTCTGTACATCAGGAGGAGTCCTGGTGTGGCGCGATAGGATAAACACTGGTAACTGCAAGGTAACTGCAAGGTCAGCAGTACGAACCCACCAGGGACTTACAATTTAATGTTACAGTTGTGAGGATTTTGTTTTCTTTACACTGAGGTGCAATCCACACTGAAGGTTACTCTTTGATCTTCATCAGTGTTTTAAGTCCTTTTCACTTCCAGAAAGCAAGGCTATGTCATTTGCATATCACAGGTTGTTAATGAGTCTTCTTCCAAACCTGATGCCATGGCTTTTCTTCATATAATTGAGTTTCTTGGATTGTTTGCTCAGCATAGAAATGGAAAGGATACAATACTGGGCATACATTTTCAGATTGCAACCATTAAGTATCCCCCTGTTCTGCTTGAACAATGGCCTCCTGGTCTACGTACAGGTTCCTCATGAGCACAATTAAGTGCTCTGGAATACCCACTCTTTGCAACATTATGAATAGTTTGTCATGATCCACATAGTCTAATGCCTTTACATATTCAATAAATCACAATTAAATATCCTTTTGGCGTTTTCTCCTTTCAACCTATGTAAATCTATGTCAGAAATGATAACCCTTGCTCCCTGTTCTCTTCTGAATCTGGCTTACATTTCTGGCACCTTTCTGTCAAAGTATTGCTGCAAAATTTTTTGAATTATTTTTGGCAAAATTTTACTTGCTTGTGATATTAATGATATTATGTGATGATTTGTGTATTCTGTTGGGTCACTTTTCTTTGGAATGGGTATAAGTATGGATCTCTTCAAATCAGTTGACCAAGTAACTGTCTTCCAAATTTATTGGC
>NW_006408531.1:4033672-4035217 GCF_000296735.1 Chrysochloris asiatica | reverse complement strand
ACAATTAAGTGCTCTGGAATACCCACTCTTTGCAACATTATGAATAGTTTGTCATGATCCACATAGTCTAATGCCTTTACATATTCAATAAATCACAATTAAATATCCTTTTGGCGTTTTCTCCTTTCAACCTATGTAAATCTATGTCAGAAATGATAACCCTTGCTCCCTGTTCTCTTCTGAATCTGGCTTACATTTCTGGCACCTTTCTGTCAAAGTATTGCTGCAAAATTTTTTGAATTATTTTTGGCAAAATTTTACTTGCTTGTGATATTAATGATATTATGTGATGATTTGTGTATTCTGTTGGGTCACTTTTCTTTGGAATGGGTATAAGTATGGATCTCTTCAAATCAGTTGACCAAGTAACTGTCTTCCAAATTTATTGGCGTACATGAGTGAGGGTTTCTAGCATTCACCAGTTTATTAAAATATTGACATTTTTTATTCTGTCAACTCCTGGTGCCTCATTGTTTGCCAATGCCTCCAGTATAGCTTGGACTTCCTCCTTCAGTACCATCAGTTCTTGATCATATGCTACTTCTTGAAATGGTTGAACATTGAACATTTCTTTTTGATACAATGCCTATGTATTTCTGCTATCTTAGTTTGATGATGTTTCCTGCCTCATTCAATATTTTGCACATAGGATCCTTCAATATTGCAACTTGAGAGTTAAATTTTTTTCTTTATTCTAGTTCTTTCAGCTTCAGAAATGCTGAGTATGTTCTTCCCTTTTGGTTTTCTAACTCCAGGTCTTTGCATATATCATTATAATACTTGACTTTGTCTTCTAGAGTTGCCCTTTTTAGTTTTCTGTTCAGTTTTTACTTCCTAATTTCTTCCATTCACTTTAGCTTCTCTATGTCCAAGATCAAGTTTCAGAGTTTCTTTTGACAGCCATTTTGGTCTTTTCTTACTTTCCTGTCTTTTAAATGACCTTAATGTCATCCCACAACTCCTTTTGTCTTCTACCATTAGACAATGCTTCAAATCTCTTCTTGAGATGCTTTCTAAATTCAGGTGAGATATAATCAAGGTGGTATTTTTGCTTGCATGAAGTTATTTTAATTTTCTTCAGCTTCAACCTGAACTTGCAAATACACAATTGCAATGCCCTCCATCTTGTGTTGGCTGATGTTATTGAACTTCTTCATTATCTTTTTCCACAGATGTAGTCAGTTTGGGTGCTGTGTATTCTATCTAGTGATGTCCATTTGTATAATAAGCATTTATGTGGTTTAAAAAAGGTATTTGCCGTAAGTCATTTTTATTGTTGTTAAGTGCCATCGAGTTGGTTCCAACGTATAGCAACCCTGTATAGGGTTTCCAAGGAGCTGCTGGTGAGTGTAAGCCACTGACCCTGCAGTTCAAACTGACCTTGAGGTTGAGTGCTTATCCTATGGCAGCACACTAGGTCTCCTAATAAGTCATTGTTGTTGTTGTTGTTGTTGTCAGGTGCAGACTAGTGGGTACCGACTGACTCATAGCGACCCTATGCACAACAGAACGAAACACTGCCCAGTCCTGGGCAACCTCACAATC
>NW_006408531.1:4026248-4028023 GCF_000296735.1 Chrysochloris asiatica | reverse complement strand
CTGCATTCTGTTGGGTCACCTCTCTTTGGAATGGGCACAAACATTGATCTCTTCCAATCAGTCGGCCAGACAGTTGTCTTCCAAATTTCTTGACAGAGATGAGTGAGTGCCTCCTTTCCTTGGAGGGACCTTATTGTGCACTCAAACCTCCCATCTTTCAGTTAGCAGCTGAGCATGTTAATCTTTTGTACCATCCAAAGATAATGAAATTACAAAGAGAGATGTCGGGGAATGGGGCAGGGAGTAGTGGAAAGAAATAAAATATGCATATAGTGAAGCATGTAGATAAAAGAAAAATTAAAATTCAGAAGCATAAGTAAAAACCAGAATAAGTCGGATGGTGTTAGAACTGCTACTTTTCATTGTTCTATAACATGTGAATTAGGAAGCTAGTAGGGATTGAATTGTGTTTCCCCCTAAATATGTATTGTAAATCCTAAACCTCTATGTCTGGGGTTATAATTCCATTAGGAATAGGACTTTTTTTGTTGTTACATTAATGAGGTCAAACCTATGTGATTTTAATGAGACTCTATCCTGGTGTGGCGATGTGGGTTCATGCTCCCTACTGCAAAGTTACTTTGAACACTAAGGTAGGCAGTTCAAGCTCAGCAGTCACTCTTAGGAAACCCTATACAGGGTCCCTATGGGTCGGAACTGACTCAATGACACTTCACAACAACAACAACAATGTATTAGTTAAAGCAATCGCTTTTGAGATTTATGAAAAGAGCACTTTAAGCACAAAGAAGCAAGCACAAGAGGAGGCAAAGATACATGTTACAAGAACATCAGAAAGGAGCCAAGAACCAGTAGCTGAAACAGAATTCTTTAACTATAGTTGTTATTGTTGTTGTTCTTTTTGCTGTCAAGTTGGTTCTGACTCATAACAACACTTAAGTTTTCTGAGGAGTGGCTGATGAGTTTGAACTGCCAACCTTGTGTTTCAAACCGACTTTAGGATTCAGTGCTTATCCTACAGCGCCACACCTGGACATCCTGAGTTTGGACTTCTAGCCTCCTGAAGCCTGATGTGCCACTGTACGATAAACACTGGACCACATGGTCAGTTTGAACCACAGGTGGAGGCTCAGACCTACTAGCCACTCCTCAGAAAACCTGTTGTTGTTGTTAAGTGCTTTTGAGTCAGTTCCAACTCATAGCCACCCTGTATAGGGTTTCCAAGGAGTAACTGATGAGTTTGAACCACTGACCTTGCAGTTTAAACTGACCTCTCAATCTAGTGCTTATTTTCCAGTGTCACACCAAGACTCCCATATACCCTATATAGGGTTGCTATGAGTTGGAACCAACTCGATGGTGGTTAAAAAAACAACTGAAAAAACATAAATGTCTGTTTGTTAAAGCAACTGGAGACTTAAATGACTCAAGGACAAATAAGAAAAACATCAAAAATTGCTTTGAACACAATATTGTGAATGAGAGAAGAGCACACCATGAGCACAGAGAGCCTGAGTCTTGTTAGCATGAAAAAGGACAAAGGTTATGCAATGCATGCTGGGGAGTAAGAGAAGCCAATGGAGGCAGTTGTTGGAACTGAACAAGGGAATGTTGAATGGTTTGAAATTAGGAAACGTGTATATCTATCAGCATATTTATTCAACTTGTATGCTAAGCACAGAATCTGAGAAGCTGTATTACTTGAAGAATAATGTGGCATCAGGATTGCAGGAAGACTCAGTAACAACCTGTGATATGTAGATGATACAACCTTGCTTGCTAAAAGTGAAAAGGTCTTAAAGTATTTACTGTTG
>NW_006408531.1:4013159-4025760 GCF_000296735.1 Chrysochloris asiatica | reverse complement strand
GACGGTCAGAAAACGAGAGGAAGTTCCCCCAATGAGTGGAACTGGCACAGCGGCAGCAGCAATGGGTTTAAATGAGGTTAGCACTGGACCAGGCAGTATTTCGTTCTCTTGTTTATATGATAGCTATGTGTCAGCATCAATTCAACAGCTAACAACAACATCAAAACTTTTAGAGTCCTGGTGTGGTGCTGTAGGATTAGAACTTGACTAGTAACCACAAAGTAGGTGGCTCGAACCCACCAACTACTCCTAGAAAACCCTATAGAGGGTCTCTATGAGTCAGAACCAACTGGACAACACTTAACAACAGCAACAATCACAAGATAGAAAAATTGAAAGTGCAATTGTTAAAAAAAAATCCTAGTAATGTAATGTTTGAAATACTACAAGATACTAACAGTCAAAGTCAAGGGCGTCCTTGGTCTGTTAAGGGAAATATTCCTCCAAGAAGTGCAGCCAGAGTGCTCCTTAGAGGCTAAGATGGCCAAACTTTGTCTCTCATACTTCAGATATATTGTCAGGAGGGACCAGTCACTGGAGAAGGATATCATTTTTGGTAGGGTGGAGGGTCAGAGAAAAAAGAGGAAGACCCCCCAATGAGATGGATTGGCCAAGTGGCAGCATTGATGGACTCAAGCATGGCAACAGTAGTGAGGTTGGCCTATGATTGGGCAGTGTTTCATTCTGCTGTGCATAAGATTGCTATGGATCGGTACTGACTCGATGGCACCTAACAACAACAACAGAGTTGACCTTAATGATGTGGATGTAGTTAAACTTTCAAGACCTTTTGCTGATTGAGCACAACTCAAAATGTGAAGCAACTGTTGCAAACATCCACTAGTTGGAACGTGAAATATTACAAAGTATGAATCTAAGAAAACTGGAAGTTGCCAAAAACAAAAATAAACACATAATGATCAATATCTTAGGCATTAGTGAGCTGAAATGGACTGGTAATGGCCATTTTGAATCAGACAATCATATGGCTTACTGTGCTAGAAATGACAAATTGAAGAGGAATGGTGTCAAATTCATGGTCTAACACAACATTTCAAGAATTATCTTGAAGTACAGTGCTGTCTGTGATAATATCTGCATGCTTTCAAGGAAGTCCACTTAATATGGCTATTATTCACACATATCTACCAACCACTAAAGCCGATGATGAAGAAATTGAAAAATTGTACTTACTTCTTCTGTCTGAAATTGTTCAATTATACAATTAAGATGCATGAATAATTACTGGCCATTGGAACTTGAAAGCTGTAAACCAAGAGGAAGAATCAGTCTTCAAAAACTATGGTCTTGGTGATAGAAACAATGGAGATCACATGATAGAATTTTGCAAGTTCTTATTTATTGCAAATACCTTTTAGTCAACAACATAAAAATCAACAATACAGTTTGACCTCATCAGATAGAATACACAGGACTCAAATTGACTAAATCTGTGGAAAGAAGTGACAGAGAAGCTCAATATCATTACTTAAAACAAGACCAGGGGCCAACTGTGGAACAGACCACCAAGTTCTTCTATGCAAGTGCCGTTTGAAGCTGGAGAAAATTAAAATAAGTTCACAAGAGCTAAAATATAACATTGAGTATATCTTACCTGATTTTAGAGACCATCTTAAGAGCAGATTTGATCCTTAGACCCTAACGACAGAAGATCAGAGGACTTGTGGAATGACACGATTATACATGAGGAAAGCAAAAAGTCATTAAAAAGACAGGAGAGAAAGAAAAGACCAAAATGGATATTGTAGAGACTCTGAAATTTGCTCTTGAACATAGAGAAGCTAAAGTTCGTAGGGAAAAAACAACGAAGTGACAGAGCTAAATATAAAATTTCAAAGGGCAGCTTGAGAAGACAAAGTAAAGTATCATAATAAAATGTGCAAACACCTGGAGTCAGAAAACCAAAAGGCAAAAACATGCTCAGCACTTTTCAAACTGAAATAACTGAATAAAAATTCTTGACTTCGAGTTGCAATATTGAAGGATCCTGAGGGCAAAATACTGAATGATGCAGGAAGCATCAAAAAAGTTGAAAGGAATACAAAGAACCACCATATCAAAATAATTGGTTGATGTGCAACCATTTCAAGAGGTAGTATATGATCAAAAGCCAATAATACTGAAGGAGGAAGTCCAAGGTGCGCTGAAGGCATTGGCAAAGAACAAGGCTCCAGGAATTGATGGAATACTAACTGGAATGCTTTAATAAACTGATACAGCACTGGAGGTACCTACTTGTCTATGCCAAGAAATTTGGAAGAAAGCTACCTGGCAAACTGATTGGAAAAAGAAATGTGACTCAAAAGAATATAGAAATCATCTAACAATATCATTAATTTTACATGTCAGTAAAATTTTGCTGCAGATTAACCAAAAATTGTTGCAGCAGTACACTGATGGGGAGCTGCCAGAAATTCAAGCTGAATTCAGTTGATGTCAAATGGATCTTGGCTGAAAGCAATGAATATCAGAAAAATGTTTACTGATGCTTTATTGAGTATGCAAAGGGATTTGGCTGTATGGATCATAACAAACTATAAAAATCTTTGCAAAGATGGGTATTACTTAATTGTGCTCATGAGGAACCTGTATGTAGACCAAGAGGCAGTCATTTGAGCAGAACAAGGCAATACTAAATGGTTTTAAATCAGAAAGGTATGCCCCAACGTTGTATCTTTTCATTATATTTATTCAGCATGTATGTTGAGCAAATAATATGATAAACTGAATTATCTGAAGAAGAATGTGACATCAGGATTAGAGGCAAACTCATTAACAACCTGAAGTTTGCCTATGACACAACCTTGCTTGCTGGAAGTGAAGAGGACTTGAAATGTTTCCATGAAATACTTTGATCAAGAAAGAAGACCACAGCCTTCAGTATGGGTATGGATTGCACCTCAATGTAAAGAACATGAAAATCCTCACAAATGGATCAATAAATAGCATCATGATAAAAGGAGAAAAGATTGAGTTTGTCAAAAATTTCATTTTACTTGGATCCACAGTTAATGCCCATGAAAGCAGCAGTGAAAAAATAAAATAATCTACTACATTAGGCAAATCTGTTGCAAAAGACCTTATGAAGTGTTTTGGAGCAAAAATGTAAGTTTGAGGATTAAAGTGAACCTTACCTAAATCCTGATATTATCAATTGCCTCATCTGTATGTGAAAGACAATGAATAAAGAAGACTGAAGCAATCAGTGCATTTGAATTATGCTGTTGGTGAAGAATATTGAGAGCATCAAGATCTGGCAGAAGAATGAAGAAGGTCAACTGGGTTGCTGTTTAGAAGGAGTGATGGTAAGACTCCTTCTACTTATACTTTCAACAGGTTATCATCGAAGTGCAGGACCTCATCTTTGGGAGAGTTGAGGGTCAATGAAACAGAGGAAGACTCCGATGAGATGGACTGATACAGTGACAGTAATAATGGGCTCAAACATGATAACAGTTGTGGGGGTGGCATAGGCCCAGGCAGTGTTTTGTTCTGTTGTTGGTAAGGTTGCTGTGAGTCAGAACCAACTTGACTGGCTCAACAACAATTAAGGAAATAATAATCATTTAAGAAAAGCTAATTTTCATATCCAGAATGTTAGGAGGAGACTTGCATAATCAACTGAGACATAGTAAGAGAACTGTAAATAATGAGGAGACTGTCATGTTTCCTTTGGCATAAAAATATTGCCAGATTATGGCCATGATTCAAATTTTTGTCAAGGCGACCCCCCCCCCCCCAAGGAAGAGCTGTCTTTCCTATCCCTCTCCCTCCCCATCCAGTTCCTTCTATCAGCAAGCTCTTTCTCAGCCACTCTGATTTTGGGAAATAAAAACTGCAGGAAATTCACTGTTTGCTCTTGGCAGCACTTCCTCTCTTTTCAGGCCACCTCCCACATTTCCCATTGACTCTATCTATTACAATCTGCATTCCTATTCTATATCCTCCATACATTCTTTCCAATAAAAAAGTATTAGCTATGAGTATGAAAAGATGGCCTTCATAGGCAATTTCCTCAATGCCCTGACTTTAAGTTCATGCAGAAAAAAACAGATCAATAAAATATAAAATGTCTCTTCCATGGACAAACATTTCTGAAAATTGTTTATTTCATGAGAAATGCATGACAGATGGTATGAGTGGTGGTGAAGCATTAAAAACATACAAAGTTTCCTACTGTTCTGTCAGATGTTTCCACTCTCTGCTCCATCCATTAAATGCTGACTTATTTTTCCTCCATAAACTTCAGCTTGGCTTTTAAAAAATAAATAATGCTTTTGGTATTCATTTCAGATTTTTCTTATACTCTTATTGGAAACCTCAATCTGAAATGCAACCTTTACATGACACGGAATAGCTGGTTAGAAGGATCTACTATGTAAGGTCACCCTCATAACCTATAAAATAGAATGTTTATTGTTCAAGGAGCATGGATTATTTTACGATCATTTAAATGATTAAATTCAATGTTAGAGTGTTAGTTAAGTAATATTTAAATATATTTCATTAAAAATGATTACTGTTAACCTAGTAAATGCTTAATCAGGTAGCAATAAATTTGCTAAAACACTATCTACGAAGAATTAAAGTACCTCAAGGATGGCTCTATTAAGTTGTATTTTGGTAAATAACAAATAGTGTTCTAGCAGAGCCCCATTCCACTTTTTGATTGTGAATTAACTTCTTAAAACAGAAGTATTTGTCCATGTGTGTGTGTTTACGCTTTTGCTCTTACACACACTTTAGAAAAAGATAGTGTTTTTAAAAGATTATGCATGAACTCTACCTTATCATTTCCCACTTGATCCAGATGTTCTAAGACTAGTACATATTTACCTCTCATGTCGTTTGTTTTGCTCATTTCCCATTTTGACATTTGAAGAACAAGTTTGGATTGAAAGAAAGACTGAACCACTTAGAAGAAAACTTCTAGAGATGTGGGTAATGAAGCTTTCATCGGGCATTTCAGATGGTATATGTATTGTCTTTTTATTCTCCCTGCCGAGTCAGATCTTTTACAGACTGTTGTTGTTGTTAAGTGCCGTCGAGTCAGTTCCAACCCATAGCGACCCTCTAGAGGGTTTCCAAGGAGCGACTGGTGAGCTTGTACCACCAACCTTGCAGTTCAAACGGACTTTGCAGTCTAGCACATAAATACACAGCGCCACACCTTATAGACTTTGTTGTTGTTGTTGCTAAGTGCCATCGAGTCAGGATCCAACTCACAGCGACCCTGTACAGGGTTTCAAAGGAGCAGCTGGTGAGTTGAAACTGCCAGCCTTAACTGCCCAAACTGACGTTGCAGTTTATCGCATTAACCGGCAGTGCCACACCAGCAGACTTACAGACTTTAGTGACTGTTATATTGTTATATTTAGTGATCATCTTATATTGCACAAGAAAAATGATCATCTCTTTAAAAAAAAAAAAAAAAAAGCAACAAGAATTAAAGATAAATTTTTCAGCAAAAACCTCTCTGTGAAAAATTAGAAGAATATTTTAAAGTTATTCTTGAAATAAATGGACACTGCTTGGTAATCTTCACAAAATAGAAAGTACTGCTATCTTCCTGGATATTTTCTTGTGTGCAACTAACCAATGTAAGTAAGAAACAAATCCCAAACTCCTGGCTTTAATTTTTTGTCTGAATGACCAACAAACTGACTTAAAAATAATATTTTTCATATTGAAGACATTTGCAAAGTAGATTGCCATCTGTAATGCTTTTTGTTTGCTATGGAATGCTAGCATTCAGTAGCATCATTGGCTAAAGTTCTGTTGTTGATAGAATTCTAATGATAACTGCAAAGTGAAGATAAAAGTAGGATATTGGAATGTGAATAATCTGAAGCAGCATTTTTAAAACAGAAGCAAAATAATTCTGTTGTACAGATTTAACTTCTAGGTTTGTTTCTTCCAATATTCAAAACTGTGACATACACATGTGTCTACTTTTGCAAGCATTATAGATTTCACTTTTGTGGGGAGGGATTGTGGGAAGGGAAAGACAGAGAGAAGACAACTAGCAATTTAACTCTACTGTTCAAGGAAGACACCCAAGTTAAATTATCCAAACTACAATTCATGAGTTCCAACCATCTTAGTAAGAGTGAAAATATGCTTTTTTTCTTCTGAAACTAGCTAGCTGTTTTCATGCATCCATTCAAGAAATTCATACTGAGAATATGATGCAGGACATTATTTTGATTATTTTGCCAATAATAGCAAAGTTAATATTAGGCTGCAAAAGCTATTGCATTACCCATAGTGAATACCATGATCAAAGAATGGCATTCTTAGTTTTTGCTTCTTTTGTGTTCATATAAAGATTAAGATGGCATTCTTTCTAGGAGCAAATATTCTCTTGGCATCAAAAATGTAGGCTTATCATACATTACCTCTTAGGAATTTATTTTGGTCAGACTTGCCAGTCAGCATTGAAATATTTCTCAGCTAATCCATGCCCCACTTGAACCAGAGGTTCACTTTGTGTGGCAAAATGGAGACGGTAAACTAGCATGCAATCTTATATATGTTCCAGTAGATTATTTTTCTCATTTCTCATAGAATGAAACACAAACGCCTTCCTAGGTGACACAAAGGAATTCTGGTGACACAATGGGTAAGAGCTTGGCTGCCTACCACAAAGTCATCAGTTCAAACCCACCAGCCACTCCTAGGGAGAAAAGACCTAATGATCTGTTCCTTCAAAGATTTCAGTTTAAGAAATGCTGTGGGGCGATCCTACTGGGTTGTTAGGTTGTTGTTGTTGTTAGGTGACATCAAGTCGGTACGGACTCATAGAGACCTTATGTACAACAGAACGAAATGTTGCCCAATCCTGGGCCAACCTCAAAACTGTTGCCATGTTTGAGTCCATTGATGCTGCCATTTGGCCGATCCATCTCATTGGGGGGTCTTCCTCTTTTTGTCTGACCCTCTTGTTGCTATGAGTAGAAATCAACTCAAGGACAAAAAGCAACCTAGCTCACACAATCTTATATGATCGGGCCCCTCCCTACCTCACTTATTGCATCTCATATAGCATATTCTCTAGGCACATGTGCCTTACTTGTTTTATACAAAATTCTAAATCTACTTTATTATTTTTTTTTTGCCTCAGATTTACACTCGCTGTTTTCCTTTCTGAAATGCTCTCACTTCTGTCTTCACAGTTCAGCTCATGCCAGAGCTCAGCATGTCCTGTGCGGGTCTTCTTAGTCACTATAGAACTCCCATGTGCTAGGTGTCTTGGTGTGGCACAAAGTCAGCAGTTCAAGCTCACCATTCACTCCTTGGAAATCTTTTACAGGGTCGCTATGAGTCGGAACCAACTCAACTGTACTTAACAATAGCAACAAATGTTCTTCATTAGTTGCTGGGAACAGCATATGCAAGCACTGAGAAGTTGTGGCCCTGTGACAAGATGGATGAAAATCCAACCCCAGAGCCCTCCTCAGGATTGAGAGCCATGGACCCTGAGGGCCAAGGAAGTGACCCCCTGAAGTCCTGGGTTCATAGGTTTTTGCGAACTCACTGGTGGGCTACCTCTGTATAATTTTCTTTGGTCTTATTGTTCATTCTATGCTTCTAACTCCAGTAATTGTAGCTTCTGAGAAAATGGTTTCTTATGTGCCTCTCTTAATGTCTCCACTGTCTTGGCAGTGCGTAGGGTCCTGGGAACAAATCTTTTTGAGGAACAAGCAATAGCCACCTGGGATGCATGTCAGAACTGCATCTTGATATTAACTTGAAGCATGAGCCTTTGATGTCCATATACAACAATGGGACCAAAACCCCTCTAAAGCCGAGACAGTAAAAAGTCTCCTCAGAGGACTCAGAAAGGCCAGGAACAGGTATATTGGGAGTATGAGAAAAAGTTTTTTACTTAAGGTTTGTAAACAAAGTAGATTGGTAAATTCTGGGAGTATTGATTAGAGGACAATAGTGGCAGCCCCCTCAAACCGCCTCTGGGTATAATCAATTTAACCCAGATGCTCTCCTTCCTCCTGGAAGTATACGGAAATATGATGTAGCATTTAGATGTAGAATCTGGAAAGAAGAAATAATTATTAGTTGATAAATGAAGCCAGGTATCTGAGATCTTGCTCACAAACAAAAGCTCATGCTTTTGTTTGTGAGCAAAGTATGCAAAGACAACTTGACTCCTTTCAAAAACCTTACTTTAAGCCTTCTATGACCTTGTAAATCTTTTTCACCTTTACCCATTAGAGATTAAGTGCTAAAAGTATGTTAAGTATCCTTGAGACATTGTGATGTATATTTTAAAATTTGTTCCTGTGAATTATTGTGTCCTGTTTTGAATGAATAATCACATTTCAGTTCTTTATCCTATCTTACCTGAACAATCACGTCCTTCCTTTGTGAAAAATCCCTCCTTGAAAAAAGAAAATATAAGACTGAGGTAGAGTGAGTGCTGCATGCAATGCAAGGCAATGCAATGTTTGCAGAAAACCAGCCTGCCTTTCATCTTGCATCAAATTTGTGTGTCTGTCTTCTTTGTGTCTGTTTCGTCTCTCTCTTTCGCCGCTGGATCTCCTTATTTCGTGAAACCCACTCTCCTGTCCAGGTGGGACTCCAACAATTAGTACTTATCTTTTTTTTTTTTTTTTTTTTTAAATTCCTGTATATTAGTGTGTGCACTTTATTATTTCCTGGCTCATATCTGGAGTACTGGTGTGGCATTGTGGGTTAATCTGCTAGACTGCAAGGTCAGTTTGAACTTCAGGGTCAGTGGTTCAAACTCACCAGCCACTCCTTGGAAATCTTAAACAGGATCTCTATGAGTAGATACTGATTAGATGAATGCACAGAATTACTTTACCAAAAGGAAATGATTGATATTCAAACGTTTCAAGATGTAGCATATGATAAAGAGCCAATGATACAGAAAAAAGAAGGCCAAGGTGCATTGAAGGAATTGGCAAAGAACAAGGAACCAGGAATTGATGGAATAAAAATTGAAATCTTTCAAGAAAGTGAGGTGGCACTGAGAGACACTCACTCATCTCTGCCAAGAAATTTGGATAACAACTATCTGGCCAACTGATTGGAAGAGATCCGTATTTGTGCCTATTCCAAAGACAGGTGACCCCAACGGAATGCAGCAATCATTGGACAATATCTTTGATAGCTCATGAGAGTAAAGTTTTACTCAAAGTAATACAGAAACGGCTGCAAGCACACATTGACAAAGAACTTCCAGAGGTTCAAGCTGGATTCAGAGGAAGATCTGGAACAAGGGATATCATTGTTGATGTCAGATGGATCTTGGCTGGAAGCAGAGAATACCAGAAAGACATTTACCTGTGCTTTATTGACTATGCAAAGGCTTTCTACTGTGTGGATCATGACAAGCTATGGATAATATTGCAAAGTATGTGTATTCCTGAACACTTAATTGTGCTCATTAGGAATTTGTACATGGACCTAGAGGCAGTTGTTTGAACAGAACAAGGGAACACTGTATGGTTTAAAATTCAGAAAGACATGCAACAGGGTTGTATTCTTTCACCATACTTACTCAACCTATATGCTGAGCAAATAATCCAAGAAGCTGGGTTATACGAAGAAAAATGTGGCATCAGGATTGGAGGAAGACTCATTAACAACCTATGATATGCAGATGACACAACCTTATTTGCTGAAAGTGAAGAGGACTTAAAATACTAACTGATGAAGATGAAAAAGCACAGTCTTTGGTATGGATTGCATCTCAATGTAAACAAAACAAAAATCTTCACTACTGGACAAATAAACAACATTCTTATCAACGGAGAAGATTGAAATCATCAAGGACTTCATTCTTCTAGGATCAACTATCAATATTCATGGAAACAGCAGTCAAGAAATCAAATGACATACTGCATTAGGTCTGCTGCACAAAACCTTTTTAAAGTGTTGAAGAGCAAAGATGTCAGCTTAAGGACTAAAGTGTGCCTGACTCAAGCCATGTTGCTGTTGTTGTTGGTAGGTGCCATTGAGTCAGTATGGATCCATAGTGATCTTATGCACAGCAGAATGAACCGCTGCCCGATCCTGGGCCAGCCTCACTACTGTTGCCACACTTGAGCCCATCAATGCTGCCGCTTGGCCAATCCATCTTGTTGGGGGTCTTCCTCTTTTTCTCTGACCCTCCACCTTACCAAACATGATATCCTTCTCCAGCGACTGGTCCCTCCTGACAATATGTCTGAAGTATGAGAGACGAAGTTTGTCCATATTGGCCTCTGGCTGCACTTCTTCTATTGGTTCTTTTGGCAGCCCATGGCACCTTCAATATTCTCCTCCAACACCATAACTCAAAAGCATCAATTCTTCTCTGGTCTTCCTTTTTCACTGTCCAACTTTCGCATGCATATAAGGTTATTGAAAATACCATGGCTTGGGTCTGATGATTTCCTCATTCCATTGGGTCACCTCTCTTTGGGATGGGCACAATAGAGGAAGAAATAGAGAAAGACCCCAAGCAAGACGGATTGGCAAAGTGGCAGCATCAATGGGCTCAAGCATGGCAACAATTGTGAAGTTTGCCCAGGACTGGGCAGTGCTTGGCAGATCTTTCTTAAATAAATGATTGAATAACAGGATGTGTGGAAATGATCCTTGATTGAAAACTTCATTGCAAGACCTTCTGATTATCAGTGTCTTGTTTTGTTTTGTATGAACTGCCTATTTAAGGAACTTGGATCATAAACATTTTCCCTTTCTTTGGGACTTGTTCTACCTTCTGATGTTTATCATCTCCTACCATTTGTTGTTGTTGTTGTTGTTGTTTAAACTTAATGCTCCCTCTTCTTGATGTTTCCAGTTAGATGCAGATGCACTGACTTAATTTCTTTCTGTGGTATCTAGTGCTCAAGGCATCTGTGGGGTATTGCAGAAAAGGTCTTGGTTCTCCTACTGCTCTGTCCCTCTGTACCCTTCAGGCAAATCTAATTGTGAAACTCCTCGGAACCAGTAGTTTCTGAGAGACTGGACATGAGTGTGAAAGAAAGTGAGGGGACTTTCAAGGTGTTTGAGCAGATGGGTGTGTGAAACTGGATTTACTGAGACAGTGATGACTGCTGTAGGCGTTTGAGGTAGGAGAAGATCAGCAATTACATTTTGGGTGTGTTAGTTTCCAAGATACCAACTAGCCTTACACATTGACATGTCATGAAGACAGTTTCTAGATAATTTGATGTATTAGGAAACAGGTCTCGGTTACAGACACCATGGAATTATTAACATGGCCAAACTTCAAAGTATTGGAACTATTTGATGCATAAGCCTGGATCAGCTTACTTAAAGATCACCAACTTCTTGGAAACCCTATTATAAGGTCAGAATGAGTTGGAAACAACTCAAAGGCACCTAACAACAATAACAACAACAATAGCATAGAAAGGAGACTAGTGGCCCCAGATTGAGCTGAGGCATGCAAATGTTTACTAGTTAGAGAGTTGAGTTGCAGCTACCCAACTACAGGTCAATGATGTGGAAGAAAACCCAGGAGAATGGATTTCAACAAATGAAGAAATATTTCCTTAATAAATTATTTTATAACTATAAAATTCATAAATTAATTAGCTAACTAATATTCACCAAGGAGACCTGGTATGGTACCGTAGGACAAGCACTGGGTTGCTAACAGCAAGGTTGGCAGTTTAAACACACCTGCCTCTCAAACCCTATGTTGTTGCTGTTGTTAGGTGCCATTGAGTGGGTACTGACTCATGGCGACCCTATGCATAACAGAACAAAACACTGCCCGATCCTGGGCCAACCTCACAATTGTTGCCACGCTTGAGCCCATTGATGCTGCCACTTTGCCAATCCATCTCACTTGGGGTTAAGTGCCTTCAAGTTAGTTCTGACTTATAACAACCCTGTATGTATGGAGTTTCTGAGAAGAGGCTGGTGAATTTAAACTGCTGACCTTGCAATCCAGTGCATTATCCCACAGTGCCACACCAGGACTCCCCGAAACCCTACCACAGGATCACTATGAGTCAGAACTGACTCAACAGCACCTACCAACAACAGTCCCATGTGAACATTTACTGTGTATCTACTCTGCGCTTCCTACCACATTGAGAACTTTTCAAACAAAGCTATCAAGTTTGAACAGGAGAAAGTATGTATATAGGATTTCAGTATTTGGATGTTACTTTCTGCATTTCTCCAGTTTGACTCCATACTACTGAATTGCACTTTGATTCTAAGCAGTTATACTTGATCTGAGTGCCCTGACCTAAGAGTCATTATTGCTCTTATTGTTAAGTGTCATCGAGTCAGTTCCAACCCATAACAACCTTGTATAGGGTTTCCAAGGAGTAACTGATGAGCTTGAACTGCCAACCTTGAAGTTAAAACCGACTAAGCAGTCCAGTACATTAACCCTCAGGGCCATACCAGGATTCTTGTTGTTAGGTGCTATCAGTTGGTACCAACTCAGCGACCCTATGCACAACACAATGAAACACTGCTCATAGCGACCCTGTGCACAACACAATGAAACACTGCGTGGTCCTGGACCAACCTCCCAATTGTTGCCAAGCTTGAGCTCATTGATGCT
>NW_006408531.1:4001479-4012614 GCF_000296735.1 Chrysochloris asiatica | reverse complement strand
ATGTAATCCATACCAAAGAATGTGCTCTTTCATCTTCATCAATAAGTATTTTAAGTCCTCTTCACTTTCAGCAAGCAAGGTTGTGTCATCTGCATATCATAGGTTGTTAATGAGTCTTCCTCCAATCCTGATGCCATGTTTTTCTTCATAGAACCCAGCTTCTCAGATCATTTGCTCAACATACAGGCTGAATAAGTTTGGTGAAAGAATTCAACCCTGTCACACACCTTTCTGAATTTTAAACCATTCAGTGTTCCCATGTTCTGTTCGAACAACTGTCTCTTGGTCCATGTACAGATTCTTCATGGGCACAATTAAGTGTTCCGGAATAGTCATGCTTCATAATGTTGTCCATAGCTTGTCATGATCCACACAATAAAAAGCCTTTGCATAGTCAATAAAGCACAAGTAAACATCTTTTTGGTATTCTCTGCTTTCAGCAAAAATCCATCTGACATCAGCAATGATATCCCTCATTCCACAGCCTCTTCTGAATCTGGCTTGAACCTCTGGAAGTTCTCTGTTAATGTATGCTTGCAGCCATTTCTGTATTACCTTTAGTAAAACTTTACTCGCATGAGCTATAAAAGATGTTGTCCTTTCTGCATTCCGTTGGGGTCGCCTGTTTTTGTAATGGGCACATATATGGATCTCTTCCAATCAGTTGGCCAGATAGTTGTCTTCCAAATTCCTTGGCAGAGATGAATGAGTGTCTCATGTGTTGCCTCACTTTCTTGAAAGATTTCAATTTTTATTCCATCAATTCCTGGTTCCTTGTTCTTTGCCAATTCCTTCAATGCACCTTGGCCTTCTTTCTCCAGTATCATTGGCCCTTTATCATATGCTACCTCTTGAAACAATTGAACATTAACCATTTCCTTTTGGTACTGTAGCTGTATATTCCGTCCATCTATTTTTATTTTTATTTTTTTGATGCTTTTTGTATCATTCAATAATTTGCCCAGAGAATCCTTCAATAATTAAAGTCGAGGCTTAACTTTTTACTTTAGTTCCCCCAGCTTGAGAAATGCTGAGCGTGTTCTTCCCTTTTGGTTTTCTGAGTCCAGATTTTTGCATATTTCCTTGTAGTATTTGATTTTGTCTTCTCAAACTGACCTTTGAAGTTTTCTGTTCTGCTCTTGTACATCCTCATTTCTTCCATTTGCTTAGCATCTCTACGCTGGAGAGCAGAGTGGTGCCATACCAGGATAGCACCCAATTTTCATTCACTGCCTAATCTAAGTAAATTCTGATGGTCACATGAAAAATTTCAGAATACTGAAAAGCCTTCTTTTATTACCACAGCACTTTCCTTCATTCATGCCTGTTTTCTGTGTTGTCCTTCTGACTAAGGAACTCACCATAGTACAAGTCGTGTTCAATGAATGCAGAAAACAAATTCTATCATTCAGGCAAAAATTTTAAATCTGCATCTTTATTCTAGGTTAAAATTGCCTCCAATTCTTAGAAAATGTAATGTGGCAATCTGTGAAATGTGTAAATTTACATTCGTTGTTGTTGTTAAGTGCCATCGAGTCAGTTCCGACTCATAGCAAACTTGTATAGGAGAAGCTGGTGAGTTCGAACTGTTGGAAATATGTTTCAAACCGACTTTGCAGTCTGGTGCTTTATTTCACAGTGCAATACCAGGACACCAAATTTACAGTAAAGAACAGTGAATTTCTTCAGGACTTTTATTGTAAAATTGTATGATGCTGTGCTCTATTTCTATATTTAGAGGTAGAAATTTGACACTTACATGTATATTATTGGAACTAATATTTATCAACATTTAAAAATACAAATAAAATTTTACATTAGCCATGTTAATGAAGTAATTGAAATGTTACTGCTGTTAAGTGCCATGGTATCGGTTTTGAATCATAGTGACCCTGTAGAGGGTTTTTGAGGCTACAAATTTTTGCTGGATCAAAGAGCTTCATCTTTCTCCAACAGAGTGGCTGATGGGCTTGAACTGCCAACCTTGGCATTCCCAATCCAGTAATTATTCTACAGAGCCACCATACCTATTGAAACAAGTGCCTTTATTTTTTTCAACCATATTGCCAATCCTTCTTGTTAGCAGTCTTCCTATTTTTCACTGACCCTACATTTTACCAAGCATGATGTCATGTTCCAAGGACTAGTTCCTCCTGATAATATGTGTGAAGTATGAAAGACAATTTCTTGCAATCATGGCTTCTAAGGGGAAATCTGGATGTACTTCTTCCAATACAGATTTGTTTGTTCTTCTGGCAGTCCATGGTACTTGCAATATTTCTTCTCCAACACCATAACTCAAATACATCAATTCTACAGTATTCTTCCTTATTCATTGTCCAACTTAGGCATGCACTTGAGCCTACTGAAACTACCTTGGCTTGGGTCAGGTGCACCTTAGTCCTCAAACTGATGGCTTTGCTCTTGAATACTTTAAAGGGTATCTTTCAGCAGATTTACCTATGTAATACATTGTTTGATTTCTTGACTGCTGCTTCCATGAGTGTTGATGGCTGATCCAAGCAAAATGAAGTCTTTGAAAGCTTCCATTTTTTTTCTCCATTCATATGGATGTTATTTATTGGTCCAGTGGTGAGTATTTTTGTTTTCTTTACATTGAGGTGCAACTCATATTAAAGGCTATGGTCTTTGGTCTTCATCTGTAAGTATTCTAAGTCCTCTGCTTTCAGCAAGCAAGGTTGAGCCATCTACATATTGCAGGTTGTTAATGAGTCTTCCAAAAATCCTGATGACACATTCATCTTCACATAAAGTTTCCCAGGTTATTTGCTCATTATATAGATGAAGACCCCCGCAACGAGATGGATTGGCACAGTGACAGCAGCAATGGGCTCAAGTGTAGCAATGATTGTGAGGATGCAGGACTGGGCAGGATTTTATTCTGTTGTCCATAGGTCACTATGAGTTGAACCAACTTGACAACACCTAACAACAACAACAGATTGAATAAGTATGGTGAAAGAATACAGTCCTACTACACACCTTTCCTGATTTTAAACCATTCAGTGTCCCCTTGTTCTGTTCCAACAATTGCCTCTTGGTCTATGTACAGGTTCCTCATGAACACAATTTAGTGTTCTGGAATACCGATTCCTCACAATGTTATCCATAGCTTGTCATGATCCACACAGTCAGAAGCCTTTGAACAGCTAAAAAGCATAGATAAATATCTTTGTGGTATTTTCTGTTTGTAAACAAGATCCGTCTGATGTCAGCAATGATATCCTTATTTCACGTCCTCATCTGAATCTGGCTTGAACATCTGGCAGTTCCCTGTTAATGTAATGTTGCAGTCATTTTTAAATGAACTTCAGCAAAGTTTTGCTTGCGGGTGATATTATATATATGTGTGTGTGTGTTCTTGTTGTTGTTAAGTATTGTCAAGTTGATTCCGACCCATAGCTACCCTGTATAGGGTTTCCAAGGAGTGGTTGGTGATCTTGAACCACCAACTTAGTGATTCAAACAGACTTTGAAGTTTAGCACATTATCCCATAACGCCACACCAGGACTCCTGTTGTGGCACTGTGGGATAATGCATTGGACTGCAAGGTCATTTGAACAGCTGGATTGGTGGTTCAAACTAACCAGTCACTCCTTGTAAACCCTATATAGGGCAGTTATGGGTCAGAACCAACTCAACAGCACTTAACAAAAACAACATACACACACACATACACACACACACACACACACACACATATATATATATATATACTAAATGATTTTTAAGAATGTGCTGATAAAGTTTTATGGAGCTTGGAGTTTATCATATGTCTTCATCAATTTGCTCTTTTTGTTAAGTGCCATTGAGTCAGTTGTGACTCATGGCTACTGTACACAACAGAACAAAACACTGCTCTTCTAACAGTCCATGGTACTTTCAATACTTTTTCAACACTATTATTCTTGTACAGTGTTCCTTATTCATTGTCTAGCTCTCACATGCATATGAGGTGATTGAAAATATCATGTCTTATGTGATGTTTACCCAAATTCACATCTTTTCTCAGTAACATTTTTGTTAGATTTCATAATCTTTGATAGTGGATTCAAGCAAAATTAAGCCTTGGACAGTAAATATTTTAAGTCTTCTTTGCTTTCAACAAGGAAGGTTGTATCATCTGCATTTCACAGGTTAATGAGTCTTCTTTCAATGCTGAAAACGCGTTCTTCTTTATATAATCCAGTTTCTTGGATAATATGCTCAGCATACTGATTGAATAAGTATGGTGAAAGAATCCAACCCTTTCCGAATTTTAAATCATTCAGTAACCCATTGCTGCAATTTAACAACTGCCTCGTGGTGTATGTACAGATTCCTTATGAACACAGTATATATAGATAGATAGATGACAGAGAGATAGATAGATATAGATAGATAGATAGATAGATAGATAGATAGATAGATAGATAGATATAGATATATTTTGGAATTCCCATTCTGCACAATTTTATCCATAGTTTCTTATCATCCACACAATCAAATGCCTTTGAGTAGTCAATAAAGCACAAGTAAACATCTTTCTGTTATTCTCTGCTTTCATCCACAATCCATCTGACAGCAACAGTGATTTCCCTTGTTACATGTCTTTTTTTTTTTTTTTTTTTTTTTTTTTGGAATATATCTATTTTTGTACTGGACATTTTTCAAAAACTAAATTTATCCAGATTGAATTATTATTATTTTTTTTTAATGTTTTATTGTGAATTATGTGGTAGTTTACATGGGAGAACATTAGTTTTACATTCATTCTATCATATATCGTCTCATTGCCGTGGTTACAATCCCTTCCATGCAATCCTTTTCCCCCATACCCCCCAGGTCTTCAGCACATAGTCGCTCTCCCTCTCTGGATCTAAAGTCTCCAGCTGCTCCATCGCTCCACGTCATCATCTCTGGCTCCATTTCAGGCATTACTGCTTCTCTGGGTAGGGTCCCGCTCTCTGCTCTTCTCTCTAGATTGTCCTAGGGATACATGTCCTTTTCTGAATCTGACTTCAATTTCTGTTAAATTTTTGTCGAAGTTTTGCTGCAACAATTTTTACATTATCTTTAGCAAAATTTTACTTGCATGTGATATTAATGATGTTGTTCAATGCTTTCCACATTCTGTTGTTTACCTTTCTTCAGAATAAGCACAAATATGGATCTCTTCCAATTAGTTTTCCAGGCAGCTGTCTTACAAATTTCTTGAAACAGACCAGTGAGCTTCTAGAGCACTGCATTATATTTGTATTCCATCAAATCTGGGAGCATTTTGTTTCTGTCAACACCTTTAGTGCAGCTTGGATTTCTTCTTTCAACATCATCGGCTCTTGATCAAATGGTACCTCATGACATGGCTGAATATCAGACAATTCATTTTTGTTACAGTGATTCTGTGTATTTCTTGTATCTTTTTTTTTTTTTTTTTAATGCTTCCTGCACCATTCACTTTTTTTCTCATTGTTTCTTTCTCTTGTTAAGTGCATTTGCATCATTTCAGACTCATAGTGACCCTATCTACCACAGGACAAGACATATCCTGGTCCTGCCCCATCTTCACAATTATTGATAAGTTGAAACCCACTGTTTCTATCACTAAGTCATTCCCTCCACTAAGAGGGGATCTTTCTCTTTTTTTCTGACCCTCTACTTTTCCAAGCATGATATCCTTCTCCAGAGACAGGTCTCTAGTAACGTATTCAAAGTACAAGAGAAGAAGTCTTATCATCCTTGCTTCTAAGGGGCATTCTTGTTGTATTTCTGGCAGTACAGCCACAGAACTTTAAATATTCTTCTCCCACACCGTAATCGAAATGCATCAATTCTTCAACAGTCTTAGTCATTGTCCAACTATCACATACATATGAGGCAATTGAAAATATTATGATTTGGTTGTTGTTAAGTACCATGGAGTTGGTTCTGACTCATAGTGACCCCGCACAGGGTTTCCGAGGCTGTAAATCTTTACGGGAGCAGAAAGCCTCATCTTTCTCCCGTGGAACAGCTGGTGGCTTCGAACTGCCAACCTTGAGGTTATCAGCCCAATTCATAACCACTACGATTTGAGTTAGACACACCTAAATCCTCACCTAAGTATTCCATCAGGTGACGTCGTTTATGTTTCTGAAAAAAGGTATTTGCAATGAACATGCCATTGGTCTTGCAAAGTTCTGTCATGCAATCTCCAGCATCATTTCTATCACCAAAGTCATATTTTTCAACTACAGATCCTTCCTCTTTATTTCAAACTTTACATTCCAATCATCAGCAATTATCAGTGTACTTTGATGATATGTTTTAGACTGTAGAAATTCTTAGAATTCCTTCAGTTTCTTCTCATTGACCTTAGTGGTTGGTATATAAATTTGAATAACAGTCATGTTAACTGGTCTTCTTTGCATGGGTAAGGATATTATCCTATCACAATCTGTGTTGTACTTCAAGATAGATTTTGTGACTGAGTCTGAAGCATGGTAGTGGAGTAAGCAGATGCACTGAGCCAACCCTCTGCAACAAAGACATGGGAGTGTGAGTGAATTGGGTACAGATGGGGAACTTGAAACCCTGTACATCAGAAAATAGGGCAGAGAGGTAGACTGAGTGCTGACTGGAAGAGGAAGCTGAACAATCACAGTGAGAGAGAAGAAAGACTGACTGTGGCCTGGTGTGGACAACGGGGCCATCTGGAGTCCCACCAGCTACGTAGGAGGGTCCCAGTCTCTCCACACCCTCACCAGCATTTGCTTTCTTTCTTTCTTTTTTTTTTTTTTAACTTAGCTATTAATGCTAGAGTGAGATGATATCTCATTGTTTTGATTTGCATCTCTAGTAACTAATAATAGTGTAAACTTGCTCTTGAGAGAAGAGAAGGTAAAGTGAATGGAAGAAACAATGAAGTGAAAGAGCTGAATATAAAATTTCAAAAGCAGTTCAAGAAGGAAAAATAAGAGGGCTCATTCCAGCATCTCCTGTTGAAACACTTCAACAAAGTGATGCAGTTGATTACAAAGGAGTAGTTTTCCTTTGTTCCCATGCTCTCCTGGTAGACAGGGACATGACCATTCCCTGCCTTCGCCAATCCAGTGGGCAGTGGCACCTGCTCCTGCTCAGTCTTTACTCTTCTTGGGATTGGGGTCATGAACTCACCCTAAACCATGCTACGTAACCAGTGAACCAAGAACCAACTGCATAGAGTTAGCCCTGTGTAGAGACATTTGTCTCTATCACATTCACCAGGAAACAGGTGGTGAGTGCCTGAGAATAAGCCAACATACAATCATCAAATAAATATAAATGCAGGATAACAATCTTGGCTTACACAAAGAAACAAGGCAGAATGTCTCAAACAAGTCACCAAAATACAGAGTCACAAAATATAACACCATAAATGGTATCAGAACTACCTGATAAGGAATTTAAAATAAGGTTAATCAGGCAACCTCAAAGGATTGAGAGAAAGATCAAGAAAACTGCAGAAGAAATCAAGGAAAACATACACAAAATTATGTAAAAAATCAGGAAACAAATTGACAAAATAATTGAAAACATGGGAACCATACAAAATGGTTCAGCAATTAAAAAACCAGAAGATTAATGCTAAGCCTGTAGAAATAGATAATACACTGAAAGGGCAGAGAAATAGATAGAACGGAATCAATGGATAACTGAAATTTTGTGCTTACAGAATAACCTCTCAATAATCATCTGCTAGAGGAACAATCAGAAAAAAGAACAACAAAATATCCTTAGAAATGCAAAGGCTTGTGTAGAATGATTTTAAGAGGAATAACTTATATGTGATAGGAATCCTAGAACAGGAAGAGACAAAAAAACAAACAAACAAACAACAACAAAAAAACCCATAGAAAATATAGTCCAAGACTTATTGGAAGAAAACTTCCTTAATATCATGAAAGAAGATAGGCATTCAAGAATTTAAATGAGCTCCAAACAAGATAGACCCCCCAAAAAAAACCACCAAGACATATTATAATTAAACTTTTCAAAACCAAGGACAAGGAAATAATCCTGAGAGCAACTCAGAAAAAAATGATAAATTATCTACAAAAGATAATTAATAAATCTAAGCTCTGGTGTCTCAGAAGAAATCATGCAGGCAAGAAGGCAATGAAAAACCTATATAAAACTCTGAAAGAAAAAATTTGCAAACCAAGAATCATGTATCCAACAAAACTGTCCATCAAATATGATGGCAAAATTAGGTCAGTTTCAGAAAAACAGAAATTGTAAAATTAAGAGCAACTTTACAAAAAAATTCTAGAGAGAGTTCTTTGGACAGAGAACCAGTAACAGCTGACAACAACTTGAGTCTAACACACACGACACTATCACCTAGACTAAATCCAGATATTGTTTTTGTTACTAAGTTCCATCAAGTCAATTCCCATTAATAGTAACTGTATATAGTTTACGAGGAGTGGCTGGTAGGTTTGAACTGCTGCCCTTGTGCTTCACAGTCCAGTGCTGATCCAACAGTGCCACATGAGAAGTCCAAACCCAGAGATAGTACTATGCAAAGTAAAAGAAATCAAAAGAATGAGAGAACCAGAGATACAATTGCAACAACAAAAACCATAAAGTAAAAAGAGGGAAGAATGTACTTACCAAACTTACAAATGAAGAGGAATTCAAATAGATTTCAATAAATAAATTAAAATAAATCTAACTGTAACCCGAAAAGCTATGTTGTTGTTAGGTGCCATCAAGTGGGTACTGACTCATAGCGACCCTATGCACAACAGAACGAGACATTGCCCGGTCCTGGGCCAACCTCATAAATGTTGCCACGCTTGAGCCCATTGATGCTGCCACTTTGCCAATCCATCTCGCTGGAGGTCTTCCTCTTTTTCTCTGACCCTCCACCTTACCAAACATGATCTCCTTCTCCAGGGCCTGATCCTTTCTGATAACATGTTCGAAATATAAGAGACGAATTTTGGTCAACCTGGCTTCCAAGGAGCACTCTTGCTGTACTTCGTCCAACACGGATCTCTTTGTTCTTTTGGCAGTCCATGAGATCCTTAATATTCTCCTCCAACACCATACCTCCATGCATCAATTCTTCTATGGTCTCCCTTATTCTGTCCAAATTTTGCTTGCATATGAGGTTATTGAAAACAACCCTTACCCCTAATATTAACCTTGGACCTAAACATAACTCTAACAATAAATGAAGTTCTAGGACTAGTCTGGTGGCTGTGTGGTGGCTGTGTGCCATGGAGTCGGTTCCGACTCATAGGGACCCTGTACAGGGTTTCTGAGGCTGTAAATCTTTACGGGAGCAGAAAACCTCATCTTTCTCCCACAGAACAGCTGGTAGTTTCGAACTGCTGACCTTGTGGTTCACAGCCCGATTCGTAACCACTACTCTACCATAGCTGCAAGGACTAGTCTAGACCTAGCCATACTCCTAACCCTCATTTCTTATTCTTAACCACCCCTCTCCAACAAAGCTGGACAGTGAATAAAGAAGATCTTAGAAGAATTGATGCCTTTGAATTGTGGTGTTGGAGGAGAATACTAAAAGTGCCATGGACTGCCAAAAGAACCAATAGATATGTTTTGGAAGAAGTGCAGCCAGAGTGCTCCTTGGAGGCCAAGATGGCTAAACTTCGTCTCTCATACTTTGGACATATGTCAGGAGGGAACAGTCACTGGAGAAGGATGTCATGCTGGATAAGATGGAGGGTCAGAGAAAAAGAGGAAGATCCCCAACGAGATGGATTGGCCAGGTGACATCATTGATGGACTCAAGTGTGGCAGAGGTCGTGAGGTTAGCCCAGGATCAGACATTGTTTCATTCTGCTGTGCATGGCGTCGCTATGAGTTGGTTCCGATTCAATGGCACCTGACAACAACAACATCTCCAACAAAAATGGTAGATCTTGATATGCTTTTGTCAGATGATGAATACAACACCTTTCTTCTTCAATTTGCCAATCCTGCCATAGTAAACCTTTTGATTGATTCAAAATGACCAATACTAGTCCATTTCAACTCACTAATGTCTGGGCTGCTAACTGCAAGGTCAGCAGTATGAATCCAGCAGCCACATCATGAGAGAAAGATGAGGCTTTCTGCTCCCGTAAAGATTTATAGCCTTGGAAACCCTCTACAGGGTCTTTATGAACTGACTCAATGGGACATAACCACCATCAATGTCTAGAATACAGATCATGTGTTAAACCACCTCATCAAATTGGCTATTTATATGCTGTTGTGGTTAAGTGCTGTTGAGTTGGTTCTGACTCATGGTGACCCTGCTGCTGACCTATTGGTTCAAACCGACTATTGATATATATCAATATCTATATCTATGTATGCTAAGTTACTAAGTGCCATCGAGTCAGTTCCGACCCATAGCGACCCTGAACAGGGTTTCTGAGGCTGTAAATCTTTACGGGAGCAGAAAACCTCATCTTTCTCCCGCATAGCAGCTGGTAGTTTCGAACTGCTGACGTTACGGTTTGCAGCCCGATTCGTAACCACTACGCTATCAGAGCTCTCTATATAGTTATTGTTATTAAGTGCTGCTGAGTTGGTTATGATTCATAGTGACCCTGGCAGATGATTTCAAATGCCTACCTTGCAGTTCAAACTAACTGTGGTCTACCGCTTATCCTACAACACCACACCAGGACCCCAATATAAGAACTTAGTAACTGTGAGCTTGTTATATTTTAAGAAACATATGAATGGTTTGTTGCATTACACAAAGAACACAAAATATGCACAAAGCGTTGTTTCATGCTCGTGCTCTTCTGCTTGCCAAAAAAAAAAAGTTCAATACCTCACTTACCTCCATAATAGGCAAATTTTTCAATGCTTTTATTACACATATTTGTTTTTTGCTAGTTAATGTTATGTTTGTCTGGTACTTAGTGTTCTGTTGGCCTATGGGTCCTCAGATATATGTGAGATTGGATAACTAGCGATTTGTATTTTATTTTTAGCTTTTCTTCATTATCTAAGAATAAAATGTATGTTTTCTGCATAAAAATGTTATATTTTGTGTTGTGGGCAGCTTACAGAAGAAATGACAAGAAATACAAATAGAGTAAGAAAGTATTACACTTAAATGTATGAGTGTCTGCTATTGTTGTTG
>NW_006408531.1:3995264-4000809 GCF_000296735.1 Chrysochloris asiatica | reverse complement strand
ATGAGTTGGAACCAGCTCCACGGCACATAACCACCACCCCAATATCTTAATAGAATTCCAAAAGAATTGCTCAATGAAATATATTTTATAATTTGCCCATATGCAACTATCTGCTTGATGAAATAATCAGGCAGATAATTTCTGTAATGGCAATGTAGAAGTTCCGTAGATTCCATATTTTCCACAAAGAATCACCAGACAAAATTGACTCTTGAGGACTAGAACAGAGTGTGAAGCATCCAGCTGATATGAAGTGAGGAGAGATACACAAGAAAACCCACACTTGCAGATAGTACCCATCTGACCTGCCATCAATGGCTTGATGATCAGAACACAACTAGAGGAAGAAAGAAGAGGAAAATAAAAAGGAGTAACCCACTACAAGTGGATGAGCTCAACCTATGCTTGTGGATGTAGTATGACAAAAGAGTGGGCAAATCTCTATAGTGAGGAACATTCCCACTCTTTGGTACACAGGGTCGACAGGGAAGGGAACTTAGACATTGGCTACCCAAAATAGTGGGACTACAAAGGCAAGAAGTGACTGGCTAACAAGCTTTCAATAGGGCACCTAGTTCCAGAGGATAAGGGAAAGGTAGAACCTCTACTGAATTGTTTCCAACCTGTCTTGATGGGGTTGATAAAGGTGAGGGGGAAAGGCCTCCTGTGGTTCAATAGGGAATGATTGCTATCAGGACTGACAGTGAGTGTTGGAAAGGTAAATGTAAATGTTTGGTAGCAAAGGAGGGAGCAGCTGATCCGGCAGTCCAGGAGCAGAGATCCCTGGAACCATCATGGGAAAAAAGCGAAATGCGAGACCCTGTCTGGAGAGGCAGTGACACTAGGGATGGAGGCAGAGGCGATGAGGTGGACAAAAGGAGTGGCTGGGGACTCTGGAGTCAAGGAGGGAGAGGGGTTGTGTGCTGGCAGCTGAGGGGCAGGAGTGTGGGGTGTACCCTTTGGGTGTTTGATGATGCATGCAGGGAATTGTGATCATTGCAATAAAACAAAATACGATATGATGAATGTAAAGATAATGTTCATCCATGTGAAGTAACACATAATTCGCAATAAAAACTTAAAAAAAAAAAATTGACTCTTGAAAATAGTTATTTTCAATCAGCCAGCCAAGTATATTTTTCATGTCAAGACACAAGTGACTATTCATTACACTGGCAGAGTTCTGCCTTTCTTTTCTTCACTCAGTTTGTCTTGTCCCACAAACCTATTTATTGTCCAAAAATTCAAGTTTTTTAAGACTTGAATCATAGTATAAGATTATAGGTGGCAAATTCTTCTAATTTTATTCCAAGGATAAAAATGTCATGTCTCTTCATTAAGCTATTTTATGTTAACTCCCTCACTCATTGATCCATTGATTTTTCAACAAAAGTTTTACTTTCTAAAATGTGTAAACCACAGTTTCATAACCTGGCAGTGTGACTATGAATAGGAGGTATTTCCAGCTTTGATAGTCTAATGCATAGTCTAATATATACTATGGACGTCCTGGTGTGGTGCTGTGGATTATTGCACTAGACTGTAAAGTTGATGTGAACTGAAAGGTCGGTGGTTCAAGCTCACCAGCTGCTCCTTGGAAATCCTATACAGGGTTGGTATGCATCGGAACTGACCCAATGGCACTACTTAGCATCAACAACAACAATGGAAGTACAGAGGAGGAAGTAAGACACCGCACTTAAGGACAAACACCAATTAAAGTTGGATGTCCTTACCTAAGAGTGGATTCTAATTCAGACCCAGTCATACCATTTGTAATCCATATACTCAGGTACTCATCAGATAAACAGGTAGATGATGATAAGGAAGAAATGACAGAGGGGGAAAGACAAAAGGATCCAAAAGCAGAGTGTGGGGAAATAGAATGCAATCCGATAATAAAACGTCTTCCTTTTGGGCACTGCAGCCACAGCTGTGAATATGCTTGGGATTCAGTAAAGGTCTCCTTCCGGTGTTCTCCACTGTGGCAAGAAGAAGGTCTGGATGGACCTCAATGGAACCAATGAAGTCACCAATGCCAACTCCCATCAGCAAATCCAGAAACTGATCAAAGATGGCCTTATCATCTGCAAGCCTGTTACAGTCCCTTCTCAGGTTCCATGCCAGAAACATTCCTTATCCCACTGGAAGGGCAGGCATATAGGCATAGGTAAGTGATAAGGTACTGTCAATGCATGAATGTCCAAGAAGATGACCTGGATGAGGACAATGAGGAGGACAAGAATTCTGCGCCAGCTGCTCAGAAGTTACTGTGAATCTAAGGAAATTTATCACCCCATGTATCACAGAGGAAAGTGTTTAAGAACAAGCCAATTCTCATGGAACACAACCACAAGCTGAAGGTAGACAAGAAGCTCCTGGCTGACCAGGCTGAGGCCCTCAGCTCTAAGTCCAAGGAAGCACACAAGTGCCCTAAGGAGTAAGAGATCATCAAGACTCTGTCCAAGGAGGAAAAGACCTAGAACTAAAGCTCTCTAGCTCCTGTCTGCACATAGTGGCCTGGGCAATTATATAGATTGGTCATAAAACAAGCCTTCGACTGCCTATCAAAAAAAAAAAAAAAGAAAGAAAAGTCTACATTACTTTGAAATAAATAAAAAAGTCGATGTACCTTGAAGGATTAGCAGTGTAGCAGTTACAAGCTGGACTACTAACCACAAGGTCAGCAGTTTGAATCTACCAGCTGCTCTGCGGGAGAAAGATAGGGCTTTTTGCTCCTATAAAAACTTACAGTCTTGGAAACCCTATACAGATCAGCTATGAGTCAGAATTGACTCAATGGCACGCCACCACCATCACCGTATACCTTGAGCTCAATGAAGATTTGTAGAATGTTTTCAAGCACGAACTGAAGTTCGACAGTTAAGTTCACTAACTCTACATAATGTGTATGATTGCAAGACAAAGATGAAGGCTTTCAGCTCTTGCAAAGATTTACAGTCCTGAGATCCTATACAGGGTCGATATGAGTCAGAACCAATTTGGTGGCACTTAGCAACAGCAATTTGTATTATCGCTTCTTTCCTAGTTCAGAATGCTAGGTGTTGTTTATTTAATCCGGCTATTGTTATCTTTAGATAAGGCAATATTGATGTTACAACTCTTGGCAGCCAAAAGTATTTTGGAACCATTTCTTGTTTTCAGCCTCTTAATTATCTCTTCCATGGCCAAACTGGAGTCCTGGTGTGGCACTGTGGGTTAATGTGCAGGACTGCAAGGTCAATTTGAACCACAAGGTTAGCACTTCAAGTTCATCAGCCACTTCTCAGAAACCCTATACAGGGTCTCTATGGGTTGGAACTGACTCAATGGCACTTAACAACAACAACAATAGACAAATCATTTTCTGCTTTGAGTTTTTGTTGATACCATGTGTTTTCAGTAATGAAACGCTTGTTGAAATCAAGGGAAAAAAATTTAAACTTTTAGGTTATATGGATCTTGATATAATCACTTGGGACACACGTGTCCCAGGTGGACTCTGGTGGGATAAGACCTGTTAGTCTGTTTCTTCAAATTCACACAGTTATACGGGTCCCTGCCAGGTGGTAGCACCTACTACAACTGCGATAGCAACTTCTGAAAATATAAGGAGCAATACGTGGAGGCTTAAAAAAGAGACAGATAATTGTATCGTCTTTCAATTCCATTTTCCATAAACTTTTTGAAGCTGCCTCATATATGTTCCACAGAACATATATTTCTGAGTACTCACAATACTTCTAGTTGATAGGAAAGTGTTCCCTTCTGGTAAATAATTTGGTTATTTTTCCATCAAGATCCATCAGATCTCTAGTACCAATTTAGTCTGTGTTGTTGTTAGGTACCATTGTGTCAGTTCTAACTCATAGTGATCCTATACATAGGGTTTTTCAGGAGTAGCTGGTGGGTTTGAACTGCCAACCTCGTGGTGTGTAATCCTGTACTGATCCTACAGCACCACAGAGAGCACATTAATACTTTATTCATCATTTATATCATAAACCTGTTATAGTGTCAATTCTGGTACATATCTCTGTTTTAAGAAATGTGGTCATAAAAGTAAAAAAGTCAGTCCTGTGCATGTTATATATATAAGCAGATCTGAGGGGAAATGGGCTTAGAAAGGTATGAAACTTAATTTAGCAAATTAGAAGAAAATTAATGAATTTTTATATTCAGTCATAATGAAATAACAGGATCTGGACTTATTCTTGCTACGTAAACAGCTATAAACCTAGACAAAATTCATGGTGGTGGTTGTTGGTGGTTATGTGCTGTGGATTCAGTTCCAACTCATAGCGACCCTGAACAGGATTTCTGAAAGCCTCATCTTTCTCCCACAGAACAGCTGGTAGTTTCGAACTGCTGACTTTGAGGTAAGCAGCCAGATTCGTAACCACTACACTATACGTACTGCATACTTGTGATCCTTGAAGAAAGACTAAAGGATAAAAGAATATCCTCCATGACTATAACACAAGATCAAGTCATCTATACCAAAGCTCAATTTGTGTCTTGAGAGGGAGAGGGGATTAAAATCATTTGAAGAAATAAGGGACAAATTTTTCTAAGCTCACAGGTACAAGAAAATCACAAAATCTCCAGCTCACAAATCTACTCCAAGGCCTATCATAATAAAGTGATTAAAAATCATTGGCAAAAATAAAATGTTTTAGGAGAGTGTAATTTCTACATCCCCACAGCTTTCTCTAGTTCAAACTGTTGTTCATAAAGTACCTTAATCTCTAATTGTAGAGACAGAAGGCATCATCTCTTCTTCATCCATCCCAGGATGGTTGGACGTACTTTAGACTTGTCAGGAAAAAAGACACCACTAGGCCTTGGAGTTGTGCTAAAGGTACTTCCTTTCTAAGTGGAAAAGCTTGAGAAATCTATAAGGGGACAGAGAGTATGCTAATTTGATTCACTTTCTGGGTTTTTCTCCATGTGGCATTATTATTTTCTATCTCACAAGGTACTCATGTGGGTTGTAATTTTCATTCCATCCAGAGAGGAAACTGAATAGCTTTGGAAAGTCAGCAAGAGAGGCACTCCCTCTCTGGAATTTTGAGGTAGTGGAGTTTTACCTGATATTGTAACCCTGGATTTATCTTTGGCTCTGAAAGTTCTGCCTTCCATGAGATCTGCAAATCAATTTATCTTCATCCCACTATGCCTGTTTATTTCACTGCTTCAGCAGATGATTGTTTGAAGCAGCAACATCTGTTGCATATAGGCCTTCTAGGGGATGAGTGAGATAATATGTGTTAAAATGAAAGGAAAACACTTGCAGTGTGCTTTCTGCCAGAGGCATAGCATCACTGGGCACATCACTCTTCCACAATACCGGGAGTTAATAAGAAAAGATGATCTTTTACATGTGTTGTTGTTAAATGCCTTTGAGTCATTTTTACATATGTTAAGTGTTGTCAAGTCATTCAAACTCATAGCTAAATAGGGTTACCAAGATGGCAAGTATTCCTTGTAGGACTATGGATATTATCCTTTCACAGACAGCATTGTACTTCAAGAGAAAGATCTC
>NW_006408531.1:3986761-3993091 GCF_000296735.1 Chrysochloris asiatica | reverse complement strand
GCAAATGGAAGAAATTAGGAGGTCCAAAAACTGAACAGAAAATTTCAAAGATCAGCTCGAGAACATAAAGCCAAATATTACAACAAAATGTACAAAGATCTGGAATCAGAAAACCAAAAAGGAAGAATACACTCAGCATTTCTCAAGCTGGGGGAACTGAAGAAAAAATTCAAGCCTGTTTTACGTTATTGAAATATTCTCTGGGCAAATTACTGAATAATGCAGAGAGCATCAAGAGAAGATGGAAGGAATACAGAGAGTCACTGTACCAAAAGGAAATGATTAATGTTCAACAGTTTCAAGAGGTAGCATATGATCAAGAGCCAATGATACTGAAGGAAGAAGTCCAAGGTGCATTGAAGGAATTAACAAAGAACTATCAATTGCTTATATGCAAGTTCAAGATGAAGCTGAAGAAAATTAAAGGAAGCCCATGAGAGCCAAAATATGACCTTGAACATATCCCATCTGAATGTAGAGATTGTCTCAAGAATAGATTTGATGCATTAGACACTAATGACCGAAAACCAGAAGAATTGTAGGATGACATCAAGAACGCCATACAGGAAGAAAGCTTACGGTCATTAAGAAGAAAAGGAAGAAAGATCAACCCAAATAGATGTCAGAAGAGACCCTGAAACTTTCTCTGCAGCATGGAGATGCTAAAGTAAATGGAAGAAATGAGGAGGTAAAAGAGCTGAATAGAAATTTTCATTGGGCAGCTTGTGAAGACAAAGAAAAAGAGTGTAATGAAATGTGCTAAGATCTAGAGTTAGAAAGCAAAAAGAGAAAAACATGTTCAGCATTTCTCAAGCTGAAAGAACTGAAGAAACATTTAAGTTTCGCCTTGCGATACTGAAGGATCCATCTTTTGTTTCTTGAGCACTTCCTTACATTCTCCTCTAGGAGATACTCCAGTCTCCTCCTGTACATTTCATGCCCTAGTCAAGAATCAGTCATTTATTCCATGATTTTTAGTTTCTTCTATTGAAAAATGGTATTAGATACCAAGATCTGGGTACTGAGTTTGTCTTGTCCTTAATATTTTGTGACCAAGAATATATTTTCTCCCATTCTAATCTAGATCTCATTGCAACTTAAAAATACTGCAAATTGTGCCTATTCTTTGTGTTCTTTTCTTAGCAATAAAACACAACTGTTCTTTAGCAGCCATTTGTTTTTTTGTGGGTGTAATAAATGTGTATTTGCTTGGTGGCCAAAAGAATTTTTCACTTTTTCTCAGGTCTACCTGAAATTCTTTGCCTTAGATTGAGGGCTACCCCTTGGGACTTTTCTGACCTTTCATAGGAGAAAGGACAAGTTCTATCCTATGGTTTTGCTTTACCTCAGTGAAGTCAGTTAGGAAACGCCATCTCTCCTCTTATACTTTCCACAAAGTAGCCCCACAAAGGAGCTCTGGTATCATAGTGGTTACGAATCGGGCTGCTAATCTGACTGGCAGAGTTCAAAACTACCAGGTGTTCCGCAGAAGAGGAGGCTTTCTGCTCCCGTAAAGATTTACAGCCTCGGAAACCCTGTAGAGGGTTGTTATGAACTGACTCCATGGCACATAACAACAACAACAACAACAAGTAGTCCCAAAAGTCTGCCACTGAAAAATACATTTTATATGTTGTTGTTGTTAAGTGCCATCGAGTTGATTCCGACTCATAGCGACCCTGTATAGGGTTTCCAAGGAGAAACTGGTGAGCTCGAACCACCGAGCTTGTAGTTCAGACGACTTTGCAGTCTGACGCATTAGCCCACAGTGCCACACCAGGACTCCGTACATTTTATATGTTGTTGTTGTTAAGTGCCGTCAAGTTGGTTCCGACCCATAGCGACCCTGTACAGGGTTTCCGAGGCTGTAAATCTTTACGGGAGCAGAAAGCCTCATCTTTCTCTCGCGGAGCGGCTGGAGTTTCGAACTGCTGACTTGCTGATGTTGTTAAATGCTGTCATGTTGTTTCCAATTCATAGGGACCCTGTGTAGGGTTTCCAAGCAGTAGCTGGTGGATCTGAACCAATATCTTTTGCAGTTAGCAGTCCATTGCTTATCCTACAGCATCAAACCAGGACAGAACAAGCCATTTCCTGGTTTGAAGCTCCATTGTGTACCATCCTAACACCATGATTGGGAGCCCTGGTGTGGCGCTGTGGGTTAATGTGCCAGACTGCAAAGCCGTTTGAACTGCGATGTTGGCAGTTCAAGCTCACCAGCTGCTAATCGGGAACTCTATACAGGTTCGCTATGGGTCAGAACTGACTCGACGGCACTTCACAATAAGAACAGCAACACCATTATTGTGAAATGACAAAAAAAAAAAAAACTACCTGAGAAGGAATTCAAAAGACTTATATTTAGGATCCTCAAAGGTAGCACAATGACAAAAAAAAAAAAAAAAAAGAACAAATATAAGAAACATCAGGAGCGGCATTCATTTTTATACAGGCATTGTACAAGGACAGAGGCCATTGGCATAAAGTCTTAAATAAGATAAGGGAAGCGAGCAGTGGGGAATCTATCTCACATTAACAGCAAACTGCACACTTATCTATTATTTATCATCCAAATAAGTGTATCCTGTCTAGACTATAGAAGCACTTAAATACAGGAGTGTCAATACTGACAAATAAAGAATAACTTTATTAAATAATAACATGTGAATTAAACATTTAATTCAGTGGGAAAACATCTTCTATACCACCATCGTATTCATCAGTGTAGTCCATTGTATTAAATTTTTATCAGAATTATGATTAATGTTAGCTGCTATATCTGAATTTTACAATTGTGTAAAAAATATTTGTTTTGTTTTTCAAAATTAGGAGAAAATATCTTACTGAAAAAGGATCCTTACGTCCCTGGTGATTCAAATGGTCTACACACTTGGCTGCTAGTCTGAAGGGTTGGAGACTACAGTCCATCCAGAGACACAATAGAAAGACAGTTTGGCAATCTACTTCTAAAACAGCGTCACTTGAAAAGGGACATACTTTTACTCGGACACACATGAGGTCATGATGAATCAGAATTGACTCAATGCTGACTGCTTCATGTTTTTTAATGAATAGAATTTAAATTAGCACCACCAATGGTTTTGTTGTTGTTGTTGAGTACCATCGATTTGGTTCCAGTTCACAGTGACCCTGTGTAGGGTTTCCAAGGTCATAAATCTTTGTTTACTATTTGCTGGTTATGTGTCATGGAGACGGTCTTGACTCACAGTGACCGTGTATAGGGTTTCTGAGGCTATAAATCTTTATAGGAGCAGAACTCCTCAACTTTCTCACACAGAACGGCTAGTAGTTTTGAACCGCTTACCGTGAGATTAGCAGTCTGACTCATAACCATTATGCTAACAAAATTCTGGAAGCAAAAAGCCTCATCTTTCTTTCTCAGAGTGGCTGGTGAGCTCTGATGGTTTTAGTATTGTCAAACATTTTTATTCAAATTTGTATTACATCAATTACATGTCCAATGAAAAGACCTAAAACAAATGGTTCCTCTTGACTAAATTTATCAAACATAACTTCTACAACCTTAAGCAAGGCTTGCTGTCATTTTTGTTAGGTGCCATCGAGTCCGTTCCCACTCCTAACATTGCAGCCCAGTGCTGTGCCATCCTGGAAATAGTTGTGTGTTTTAGCCCATTGTTGCAGCCACTGTGTCCATCTGTCTTGTTGAGGGTCTTCCTCTTTTTCATTGGCTCTCTATTTACCAAATATGATGCCCTTTTCTAGGGACTGGTCACTCCTGTAACCAAAGTAAATTAGATGAATTCTTTCCATTTGTGCTTCTAAGGAGCATTCTGACTGCACCTCTTCTAAGACAGATTTGTTTGTTCTTCTGGAAGTTGATGTTATAGCCAATCTTCTTCTTCCAAACCATAATTTAGATGTATCAATTCTTCTGTCTTTCTTATTTGCTGTACAGCTTTCACGTGCATATGAGGCCATTGAAAATATCAAAACTGGGCCAGGCGTACCACAGTCCTCAAAGCGACTGTAATCCATACTGAAGGCTGTAGTCTTTGATCTTCATTAGTAAATGCTAAGCAAGAGTGGTGTTGCTGTATGATAAGCACTGGACTACAAGGTCAATTTGAACTGCAAGATCAATGGTTCAAACTCATCAGCCACTCCTCAGAAACCCTATACAGGGTTGCTATGAGTTGGAACCAACACAAAAGCACTTAAGAACAGCAAGAAGCTAGACTTAGATATCACCAAATGTGGTGGCTAAGTGAAAATACATTTAAATCATCAGGAAATAATCCTACATTTTCATTCTTTCAGACAAGGACTCATTCTGCACTTTTTTTGCTGAATTGTTCAGTTAAAGGAGTATTTCATTTAGAGAATATTGCCAGTTCTTCGGGGTAGGCAGAGAGAAGTCAGGCCTGAAAGGAGAAGGGTCTGTGCTGTTCACTCAGAAAACCCACCCAGTTTCTCAGGGTTCCACCCTGGTCTCAGGTTTATGGGAAATTACCAGATTAAATTAATTGAACACATACTATATGGCAGAAGCCATAGTAGTTCCTGACAATCACCGATTTCTCTGGGGAATCCTTGGCATGTGAGGCTGAGAACTGGGCTGAGAGTGGAAATTCACAACACAATGATGGGAAACCCAGGCATCCATGGGGAATCAGGGCATAAGCAGACAGACTAGATTTTCGTGAAAGGATTCCAATATTTGGTAGGTAATTTGCCTGTAAGATTAAGAGCAAAGATCTTTAATTGGATTAAAGCAGAAGTCTTCATTTAGAATCAGAACTACAGAGCAGGAGTAGACCAACTTTTTAAAACATAACACTACCGGGAAGCTGCCCCTATAGCGTAAGCGCAGAACTCAAAGTTCAGCAGTAGACATCTTGTCCTAGATCCAATAGGAAGCAGAGGAATCTCAGTCTCAGAAAAGTAGTTGTTGGAACAGGTTACCTCACCAAGGTACCTACTTGAAGATTTATTTGTTAGTTTAGCAGTAGCCCTTCATTTGGGGTCAATGTAATGAAGGCTTACAAAATACGAAGGTTTCTCTCTGGTGGACTAGAGCGGTTAAAATACAGTCTTAAAGAAAATCTGCATAAAGTATGGACTTAAGTTAATTATAATGTATCAATACCAGTTGACTAGTTGTTATAGATAAATCATAGTAATATAAGATGTTAACGATAGGAGAAACTGGGTAGGAGATGTACAGGAAACCTCTGTATCATCACTGCAACTTTTCTATAAATTAAAAACTGTCCTAAAATGAAATGATTTTTTTTCATTCCAAAATAGATTTATTTATTAAGGATCATTTAGTTTTGCATAAAAATCACCAATTATTACTCATTTTTTTGTGTGGTTTTTTTAAAACACACACCAATTCTTTGGGGGTTGCTTGGTTTGCCCCCACAATTTGAAAAATGCAGCTCTTTTTAGTGCTGTGACAAGCCGTTAAGGCAGTGAGGTGTTGTTTGGGGTCTCTGTGATGGGAAGGTTTGTTCTATCTCCCTGGGAAGAATACACAGGGTAGGTAGTTTCTTAGAGTGGAACTCGGTCCCTGAAGAAAATCATTATGCAGAAAGCTGCAAACACAGTTCTCTGTAGTTGATTATTTGTGCCCATTTGATTTAAAATAGAAACCCCTGGATTCATCAAAGGTTTGCTGGCTGGTTTCAGCTATAAAAATATTGTCTGGAAAATCTTCTGCACGATCCAGTCGTGGTACTTCTTGAGAGCCATCTCATAGGCCTTGGTGGCGTTGATGTGAATGATTTGGGATGGTTCTCGTCCCGCTCCCCATCCATCACAGATGCTCTGGAGGAAGACGTGGATGAAGCGGAGGCCCCTTTTTAGCCACAACAGCACTAATGTGGCCCCCACTTTAGGCCACTCTGCGCCATACATCTCTTTCTCCACCTCCAGATGTTCTGCAAGGTCCAGAACCTGGTGGGGTTGATGTCATACATGGTCTTGATTTTCGTAATGTTGCCACTTATGTCCGCCTTGATGATAGTAAATACTGGGGACCCGAGGCAATCGAAAAAGGGTGGCAGATGTGACACCGCCTCCAGGAAGGGTCCTGTCTCGAGCTGCTTGTCCACGGGTAGCAGCTTCAGGAGGTGCTCGGCCAGCAGCGCCATTTCGGGGTCCAGGCCCGTGGTGATGGCCCAGCCGGCACACCGGCATCCACGCCAACCCCGCACCCCTCTCCTCCCTCCGCCGCAGTCTGCCGCAGGCTCTGAGGACGCCATCTTTCTTTTCTTTCTTTTCTTTCTTTCTTTCTTTCTTTCTTTCTTTCTTTCTTTCTTTCTTTCTTTCTTTCTTTCTTTCTTT
>NW_006408531.1:3982193-3986661 GCF_000296735.1 Chrysochloris asiatica | reverse complement strand
TCTTTCTTTCTTTCTTTCTTTCTTTCTTTCTTTCTTTCTTTCTTTCTTTCTTTCTTTCTTTCTTTCTTTTCTTTCTTTTCTTTCTTTTCTTTCTCTCTTTCTCTCTCTCTCTCTCTCTTTCTCTCTCTCTCTCTCTCTTTCTCTCTCTTTCTCCCCCTCCCCCTCCCCCAAAGTAGGAGAGATGAAGTATCACCATCTTGGCTTCTAAGGAGCATTCTGACTGTAATTCTTTGAGTACCTATTTGTTTGTTCTCCTGGTAAGTCATGGTACCTTTTGCATTCTTCTACAACATCATAACACAAGTTCATCAATTCATCTACAGTTTTCCTTTTTCATTTTCCAACTTTCACACGCATATGAAGCTATTGAAAATACCATGTCTTGGGTCAGGTGGACTTCAGTCTTCAAACTAACAATTTTGCTATTGAACACTTTAGAGAGGTCTTGTGTAGCAGATTTGCCTAATGCAACACATCATTTGATTTCTTGACTGCTGCATCCAATAGTTTTGATAGTGAAGTCAAGTAAAGTGAAGTTTTCAACAGCTTCAATCTTTTCTCCGTTTATCATGATGCAATTAATTGGGCCAGTGGTGAACATTTTTATTTTCTTTACATTCAGGTGCCACCCAAACTGAAAGCTGAGGTGTTTGAATTTCATCAGTAAGTATTTTTATTTCTCTTCACTTTCAGGAAACAAGGTTGTATCACTTGCGGATTGCAGGTTGTTAATGAGTCTTCCTCCGATCCTGATGCCACATTCTTCTTCATATAATCCCATTTCTGGGATTATGTGCTCAGCATACAGACTGAAAAGGTATCGTGAAATAATACAAATCTGGCACACACCTTTTCTGATTTTAAACTGTTCAGTGTCCCCTTGTTCCTTTCAAAGGACTGCCTTGTGGATTTTGTACAGATCCATCATGAGTACAACTAAATGTTCTGAATACTCATTCTTCACAATATTGTCCATAGTTTGTCAAGTTCCACACAGTCAAAAGCCTTTGTGAGGACCATAAAGCACAGGTAAATATTATTCTGGTATTCTCTGCTTTCATCCAACATGTGTCTGACATCAGCATTTGCTTTCTTCCTGTAAGCTATTCTTGATGTCTTCCTCACAGCTCTTCTGGTTTTCAGTCATTAGTGTTGAATGCATCAAATCTATTCTTCAGATGATCTCAAAATTCAGTTGTGATATATTCAAGGTCATATTGTGGCTCTTGTGGACTTGTTTTAGTTTTTTTCAGCTTTAGCCTGAACTTGCATATGGGCAATTGATGGTCTGTTCCACAGTTTGCCCCTGGTCTTCTTTTAGCTGATGATATGGAACTTTTCCACTGTCTCTTTCCATAGATGTAGTCAGTTTGATTTCTGTCTATGCCATCTGCTGAAGTCCATGTGTATAGTTATCTTTTATGTTGTTTTAAAAATGTATTTGCAATAAAGAAGTCATTGGTCTTGCAAAATTCTATCATGCTATCCCTAGCATAGTTTCCATCACCAATACCATATTTTCCATCAATTGAGCCTTCCTCTTTGTTTCTAACATTTGTATTCCATTTACCAGTAATTATCAATATATATTGATAAATACAAACATATTGATTGTATGTTTGATCAATTTCAGACTGAAAGAAGTCAGTAGATTTCTTCAATTTTGTCATCACTGGATTTAGTGGTTGGTGTGTAAATTTGAGTAATAGTGGTATTGACTGGTCTTCCTTCTAGGAGTATGGGTATTATCCTATTACAGACAGCGTTGTACTTCATGATACATCTTTTTGATGGTGAATGTTAGTTCCATTGCTCTTCAGTCTGTCATTCCTGGCATAATAAACCATATGTTTTTCAGATTTAAAATGCCCAATCCCAATTCATTTCAGCTTACTAATGCCTAGGATATCAATGTTTATGTGTTCCATTTAGTTTTTGAAATCTTCCCATTTTCTTAAATTCATACTTTGTACACACCAAATGTAGAGATACGGAAAACCAAATGTAAAAGACTCAGATGGTAATCCTGGAACTCTGAGCATCAGATGAGAGGCTAGAGAAATGAGCTGAATGCTTGCTAGGAGAGGAAGCTGAATAGGCACTGCACATTGAAAAAAAGAGAGAGACACAGACTGGTGACCTATATGCCCTATGCCAGCTGATCATCTGTGGCTTAGCCATTTTAAACTTTCATGAGAGCCTTTAGAGACAAGACAGAGACTTGGTGGTCCAGAAGCTTAAAGGTGTGATTTTGTTCTTGTTCCCCACACTCCCCTGATGACCAGAGGTGTGGTCAGCCCCAACCCATAAACACCCCCATCAAAGTTCTGATCTCCTGACACCTAGAGCTGCATGGTGGTGAGTGGTATAGTTGTGAATCCCATCGAGGTTAGTGGGCACCAATCCAGGTGCCCTGCTCCAAACCTGACATCTCAGGCCAACTCTAGACTAACCTTCACTGGGAGCAGCTGAAAAGACACAGGAGAAAAAAAAAGGAGAGAGACAGACATAGCCAATTTGAACTTTCCTGGGTGGCTTTGAAGACAGAAGGCAACTTGGTGGTATAAAGGCATGTTACTTACTGGTGTAGATAAACAGGAAATTACTTTTCTTGTATCCCACATTACTCTGGCCACCAGAGGCATGTCCAGTTACAACCCACATACACCCTCAGCAAGTCTTCTGGTCTCTGGCAGTGGCTCAGTGATAAGTCAAGCAATTGTGAACTGCATCCACACCATCCCCATCCCCAGCACCTCCATTCAGGTGAGACCCGTTTCAGACCCACAGAGCCATTTCCAGCCAGCTCTGTACTAATGGTAATGCTTGCCCACAGGTGATCTCTGGCATGGAAAGACCTTGAATTGAGCTTTTTTAGGTCTGCAAGAACTACTTTCGGATTGGGTACCTAGAACAGACAACACCTAAGCCTATAGGAACTTCATTTAGGAGTACCACCGACAGGAACCCCCAGAGGTTTCTGGTATCTTTCCTTGTTTTGTTTGTTTATTCTTCCCTCCCCTTTGTTCTCTCTCTACCTTTCTTTGCTTTTTATATTCTTTCTGTGCCTGCCTTAATTTTTCTCTTCTTTTCTTCTGTTTCTCTCCCAATCTAACTTCTTCTTTATTTTTGTTTCTTTCTTCTCTTGAATTTTCTTCACCACTCTATGGTCTCTTCCTCTTTTCTTTTATACTTTCCTCTCCCTAGCTGTGTTTAGCCCTTTTGCTTTGTATTTTCGCTCTTATTTTTCTCTTCCTTAGCTTTTATGCAGTTTTTAATTTTCTCTTCCTCTTTTCTCTTTTTGGTTACTGGGGGTGGGTGGGTGGGTAGCTGTTATCAGTTGTTTTTTCCCCCTTCTTTACTACTTTCTTTTCTTTTTTCACTGTTTGGTTGTTTGTTTTTTTTTCCCTTGCCTCATCCAACAGGGTATAGCAACCATGGCCATACAGCCCAACCACAACTGTACCCTGTACAGTCTTACCCACATTTTAACACAGCTAAAGGAGTCCTGGTGTGGCACTGTGGGTTAATGCACCAGACTGCAAAACTGCTTGAACTGCAAAGTTGGCAGTTCAAGCTCACCAGCTACTCCTCGGAAACCTTATGCAGGGTTGCTATGGGTTGGAACCGACTCAACGGCACATCACAACAACAAAGTAGTTCTTCTTACTGTTTTTGCTGTTAAGTGCCATCAAGCTGATTCTGACTCTTATCGACCCTGTAAACACACACATCCAAAGAGACGAAAAAACCAAAATCAATAATTAATGCAACATCTCCAACAATTAGGAAAAGAGCAGCAAAGTAATCCTATTGCCATCACAAGACAGAAATAATAAAGATTTATGCAGAAAAAATGAAAGTGGAATCAGAAAAACAATAGCATCAACAAGACAAGAAGTTGGTTCTTTGAAAGAATTAATAAAACTAACAATTTAACAAAAGAAGATGTAAATAACACAAATAAGAAGTGATATGGATGACATAAAAATAGAACCAACAGAAATAAAAAGATAATAACAAAATACTATGAACTATCATGCTCCATCAAATTTGAACATCTAAAAGAAATGGACAATTTTTTTGGAAAACAAGACCTAATAAACTAATGCAAACAGAAGTAGAAAACTTGGACACATCTATAACAAGAAATTGATCAGGTCATTAAAAACTCCCAATGAAAAAAAGTCCAGGCCCAGATGGCGTTTTGGTGAGTTCTACCAGTCATTCAGAGAAGAGCTGACATCAATTCTACTTAAACTGTACTAGATCATAGAAAAGGATAGAAAACTCCCAGATACATTTTAGGAAGTATGTATAACCCCTATAACCAAACCAGGTGAAGACATTATTTAAAAAAGAAAACTGTAGACCAATATCCCTCATAAACAAAAATGCAAAAATACTCAACAAAATCCTAGTCAATAGAATTCAACAATATATTAAAAAGATAACATATCATAACCAA
>NW_006408531.1:3972130-3981988 GCF_000296735.1 Chrysochloris asiatica | reverse complement strand
AGCTGATGCATAAAAGACATTTGATAAAAGCAATCATACATTCTTGAAAACACAAAACTAAATTGGAATAAAAGGGAAATTCTTCAACATAATTGAGGGCATATATAAAAATTCAACAATCAATATTTCTTTCAATAGAGAGAAACCGAAAGCAGTCCCTTTGTGAACAAGAACCAGACAAAGATGTCCTTTATGACCATTTCTGTTCAATATTGTGTTGGAAGTCTTTGCCAGAACTATAAGACAAGAAAGGAAAATTAAAGGCATCCAAATTGGCAAAGAAGTAAAAATCTCTTTATTTGCAGATGATATGATCCTACATATAGACAATCCCAAAGGCTCAGCAAGAAAATTATTCAAACTCATCAAGAGATTAAGCAATGTGGCAGGATACAAGATCAACATACAAAAAATCAGTTGGATTAATTTACACTAATGAAGACAGCTCTGAAAAGGAAATTGGGAAAACAAAACCATTTAAAATAGCCACCAAATGATGAATACTTAGGAATATATCTCACATAGAAAACACTACTATAAGAAACCAAAAGAGACTTATGAAATGGAAAGCATATACCATATTCACCAATAGGAAGACTTAACATTATGAAAATGTCAACACAACTCAAAGCAATCCCAATAATGCAATCCCAAACCAGATTCCAACCTCATTCTTTAAAGAGAAGGGAAAATTGATGACTGACTTTATAAGGAAAGGAAAGTGGTCTCGGAAAATAAGAATAAGAACGAGGTTGGAGGCTTCTAACTTCCTGATCTCAAAATCCACTACACAGCCACAGTAGTCAAAACAGCCTGGTACTGGTACAATGAAAGATACACATGTCAGCAGAACATCAATGAACATAGATCAATCCAGAACCCAGAAATAAAGCCATCCACACGCACAGCTGATCTTTGACAAAGGACCAAAACACAAATGGGGAAGAGATAACAAATGGTACAGGCAAAACTGTAAGTACATTTGTAGAAAAACAAGACCTATATCTAACACCCTATACAAAAATAAACTCACCAACATGGATTAAAGACCTAAATGCAAAACAAAGAACTGTAAAAAATCAATGAAAAAATAAGGGCAAATTTAGAGGGGTCTGATATGTGGCAAAAATACACTAGCAAACATAACTGAAAACATATAAATAGTAGATGACAAAACAGGTTAATGTGATATCCTAAAATTAGTAACTTATGTACATCAAGAGATTTCACCAAAAGAAAGCCCAGAGACTAGAAAAAAAATTTTGACAATGACATATCAGACAATATACTAATCTCTAAAATTTATACAAAACTACAACACCTCTACAATAAGAAGACAAATAACCTAATTAAAAAATGGGCAAAAGACATGAACAGATTATTTCACCAAAGAAGACATTCATCAGGGCCAACAAACACATGAAGAAATGTTTGAGATCACTAGCCATAAGAGATATGCAAATCAAAACAACAATGAGATATCATTTCACCCCAACATTAATCACAAAGTTCAAAATAACAAAAAATAACCAATGCTAACAAGGGTGTGGTGAGACTGGGACCCTCCAACATTGCTGGTGGGGCTACAAAATGGTGCAACCACTGTCGTAAATGGTATGGTACTTCCTCAAAAAGTTGGAAATAGCAATACAATATGACACAGCAATTTTCCTATTTGGTATATATCCCAAAGAAGTAAGAGCCATGACACATGTAGATACATGCATACTCATATTCACCGCAGCACTATTCACAATAGCAAAAAGATAGAGACAGCATAAATGTCCATCAATGGAAGAATGAAGAAACAAACGTTAATACATACATACAGTGGACTATTATGCAACGTTGAAGAATAATGATGAATCTGTGAAACACCTCATAAAATGGATGAACCTGGAGGACCTTATTTATACTGAGTGAAATTAATCACAAAATGACAAATATTGTATGATACCACTATTATAAAAACTCAAGAAAAGGCTTTCATGCTAAAAGAAAGATTCTGTGATAGTTACAAAGAGTGGGAGGGAAGGGAGAGTAATTCACTGGCTAGAAGGTTGTTGTTAAGTGTTGTTGAATTGGTTCTGACACATAACTACTCCGTATAGGGTTTCTGAGAATGGATGGTGCATTTGAACCAACAACTTTGTGGTTTAAATCGACCTTGCAGTCCAATGCATTAACCCACAATGCCACACCAGGACTCCAACTAGAGGGTTAACTTGTTAGCATGTTAACTTAGGTGAAGAGGAAGGCAATATACAAAAAGAGATAGGTTGGCAGAAGAATGATGAACACAGGGAGGATTTCAAGGGTTAAAGGGAATAGAGGTCAAACAGCTAGATAAATAGATGCACAGGCTGAACAGGTATGGGAGGGAGAGTTGGAGTATACCCACAAATATATACGAGTCTGACAGTGGCTGTTTGTACATGGGAATATACCTTTGCTGGAAACACACTTATGATTGTGATGGAGCATGTTGTTGTTGTTAGGTGCCATTGAGTCTGTACCAACTCATAGTGATGCTATGCACAACAGAACAAACACACTGCCTGGTCCTGCACCAACCTCACAATCGTTGTGACACTTGAGCCGATTGCTGCTGCCACTGTGCCAATCTATCTCTTTGGGGGTCTTTTTCTCTGACCCTCCATTTTACCAAACATGTTATCCTTCTCCAGGGACTAGTCCCTCCTGATAATATGTCTGAAGTATAAGAGATGAAGTCTGGCCATCCTGGCTACCAAGGAGCATTCTGGCTGTACTTCTTCCAACACCGATCTGTTTGTTCTTTTGGCAGTCCATGGTCCTTTTATTTTTTTACATGGGACAAATAATGAAAACTCCTTGGACTTTACCGAACACCTTGATGCGATGAATTGCTGGGCCTGGGGTTTTAGGACTAACATTTCAGGGGACAACATGGCTAATTGGCAGAACATATGCGTAAGGGGTGGGGAACATCCGGCCCACGGGGGCATATGTTGTTGTTGTTGTTGTTGTTGTTGTTAAGCGCTCTCGAATTAGTTCCAACCCACGGCAACCCTGTATAGGTTTTCCAAGGAGCAGCCGGTGAACTTGAATTGCTGACCTTGCAGTTCAAACCAAATTTGCAATCCAGCTCATTAAGTCACGGCACCACACCAGGATTCCCACAGGGCATATGTTATTGTTGTTAAGTGCTGTTGAATTGGTTCCGACCCATAGCAACACTGTATAGGATTTCCAAGGAGCAGCTGGTAAGCTTGAATCACTAACCTTGCAGTTCAAACAGCTTTGAACTGGCACATTAACCCATAGCACCACACCAGGGTATATAAGGCCCTGAAAATCATTTGGTCTGGCCATGCTAAGTCAACCACAGTCCAGCCACCACATTGGTGCTTAGGTAGTTATGAGCTATGGAGTCAGTTCCAAATCAAAGAGACCCTGCATAGGGTTTCTGAGGCTGTAAATCTTTACAGGAGCAGAAAGCCTCATCTTTCTCCTTCAGAACTGCTGGTAGTTTCGAACTGCTGACGTTGAGATTAGCAGCAACCTGACTTCTATGCTCCAGAGTACATTGTGGTGGCAGTTACGTACTGTGGAGTCAATCAGTTCTGACTTATAGAGACCCTGTCCAGGGTTTCTGAGGCTATAAATCTTTACAGGAACAGAAGTCTCATCTTTCTTTTGAGAAACAACTGTTTGTTTCAAACTTCTGACCTTGAGATTAGCAGCCCGATTTGTAACCACTATGCTACCAGAGCACATTGTTGTTGTTAATTACCACATTTGTTGTTGTTAAGTACCGTCGAGTCGATTCTGACCCATAACAACCCTGTATAGAATTTCTGAGGAGCCAATGGTGAGTTTGAATCGCTGACCTTGCAGTTCAAACGGCTTTGCAGTCTGGCGCATTAACCCATAGTGCCACACGAAGACTCCATTAACCATATTAGAGGTGAATTAATTAAATTATTGACTAAATATAGCAGGCTAATTTTTAAATTAATAATTTTGTATGGCCCATGAATGATGTTATAAATTTTGGCAGAAAAAAGAAAGGTTCCCATCCCTGTAATCTACATCCTACTTTGGTGAGTAGCAACTGGAATCTTAAAAACTCATGAGTGGCTAAGGTGCAACTATTGGTCTCTCTACTTGTGAAAGAAAGAAGAATGATGACAATTAAAGATGCTTGGAATAAACCAGTCCAATGGACCAGTGGAACATGTGATCATCAGTCTCCAGGACTCTGAGACCAGAAGAACTAGGTGGTGCTCAGCTTTTACTATGAGTTGCTCTGAAAGGGATCACATTAGAAGGTCATAGATAGAGTAGAAGACTATGTGGAACAAAGCTCAAAATTGTACTTTCAAAAGGCACAGCTTACTGGTCAGAAAGAGACTGGTGGAATCCAATACTGTGTCCCTCTGCCACTCTTCAGTTCTGGATCAGAACTCACCCTTGAAACCCGATTTTCAATCAAGCAGTGAATGGGTATATAGTGGGGACAACAATACTAGTGAGGTATGCTCACTGATGAATGGTCAGTCATTCAAGATCAAAAGGGCAACACTTACCTGGGGACAAGTTTCAGAGGAATTGGGAATAAGAATGGGATGGGAATAGGAACCACAGGGAAAAGTGGGATAACTGGTGTTGCATGGAGGGAATTGAAATCACCGAGATGAAACACAGTGCGTGATTTGTTGGTTATAAAACTGATGGTCTGCTCTGCAAAACTTCACACAATTCACAATAAAAATCCACCCCCAATTTATAAAAATATCTTTATTACTTTGAAAGAAGCCTGTTTTTAAAATCTGGTTTAAAAAGTACATTGTAATAAAAGCTGGTTTTAAAATTAATTCTTGAAATAGTTTAAAATGTAATTTACTCCTGCCCTCAGTCCTTCATTCCTTTGACTTTCCCTTTCATCTCTCCTCCTCCTCTTCTTCCTCCTCTTTTCCTTCCTTCTTTTCTGTTTCCTTTGTTGTTAATTTTATTAGATGGCAAGTCCTTACTTAGATATTCTTTGGATTCTTCCACACATTCCAACAGTTTTACCAACTCCCTGTTAATTAGGAACCTGGAAATAGAAATGAGTTACTTTGCAGTGTTTTGTGGAAAGTCTACAGTTGTATCCTACAGCTACAAAAATAGGTAAGTAAAATGTAAATATTTTCCGATTTAATCACACTTTTTGATAAAGAAGCTGAGGTTTGCGATTTAGAAAGGCCAACAAGATCAGTTAAACAGTCCCAAATGCATTAGTGAAGAACCTATAAGGGCACAGTAGAGCTACCCTATTGGGTTTAAGACTGTGGTGTGAGAGCAGACAGACTCTTCTTTCTCCAGTCCAGTGACCTGCCTTGTGTTTAGCAGCACAACTCTGGACCCTCTACGACCTCAAGACTCCTCAGTGAAGAGCAGAAACAAAAGTAACAAATATTACTTTGTTTGCCAGTTACCCTAGAATTTTCCTTTTCTGTAAGGAGAAAGACAAGTTTGTGCTAATGGCTCTCTGCCTGGACTTTCATCATCCATTGTTTCATTGTTGTGAATCCTTTTTACAGCTCAACTTTATAACGTCTTAAAAAGGAAATGTGAATCCTCTTACTTAGCTGAAGGCACCAGCTAGTTAATAATTTATAAAATAATTTTACTACCTGTGGTTCACTCCACCCCCATCTAATTCCAGTTTACAAGAAACAGCGATAGTATTTTTCAAATCGTCTCTCTTAAGAGTTACAAAGCAGCAAAGTAAATGAAATTTGTTAGTCTTGAAAGTGATGCTACAAAGATACAGAGATACTTGTAGAAGGAGAGGTGTTCATTTGTATATTCTGTGCTGTTCTTTATTTTGTGTCTGGAATTTGTTTTCTGTAAATAAAAATAAAAAAAATGATTTTGAGTTTTGTTCCACATAATTTTCCACTCTCTCTGTGACCTTCTAATGCAAGGATGGAGAAGACCTTGCCAGTGGGCCATATAAGGTCTGTGAAATCATTTGGTCTGGCCCTGCAAGGCAAACACAGTTCCAGCCATCACATTGTTGTTGTTATTAGGTGCCATTGAGTCAGCACCGACCCAAAGCGACCCTATGCACAACAGAACAAAATACTGCCCTGTCCTGCGCCAACCTCACAATCGTTACTAAGCCTGAGCCCATTACTGACACCCACCCATTGGGAGTCTTCTTCTTTTTCTCTGACCCTCCACTTTACCAAACATAATATACCTTCTCTAGGAATTCATCTGTCAGTTTGTTGTACTGTGGTGGCTTTCATGTTGCTGTGATTCTGGAAGCTATGACACGGGTATTTTAAATACCAACAGGGTCACCCATGGTGGACAGTTTCAGCTGAGCTTTCAGACAAAGACAGACTAGGAAGAAGAAGAGACAGACTACTTTCAAATTTTTACTTTCACTGAAAACCTTTATGCATATCAGTAGAACACTGTCAGCACCAGAATATTGAATACTGAAACATGATGAATAGCCACCACGTTAGGGGCGAGTTAATTAAATGTCTGACCAAATATAGCAGGCAAATTTTTAAGTTGATAATTTTGTATGGTCTGCAAATGCTGTTATAAATTTTGACAGAAAAAGATGTTTCTCACCACTGTTCTAATGTGATCCCTTTCAGAACACAAGTGGTCTATATTACAGAAGATCTATTGTAAAGTTTGTTCCATTCCCTAATGTTGATTGCTACTGCATTAAAGATAAACTTCAATGTCCTTAAATTATCTTTTATGCCTGGACCCCCCAACCCCAAACTAGCAACTGACTTATGATTTTACTCAGTAGCAATTGCTGTCATCTTACATGAATCTCCTTATGGTTCATGGCACCATGTAAGAGCATTTAGAGTGATTGGAGAAAATGAATCAATAGGTCAAATTGTTGTTGGCTGTGCAGCCGGTTCCTGGTTGGTTTTGTTGCTAGAGGACCCTACCCTCTAATAACTCTTCACTTTGATTTGGGGCTTGGTGACTCTTTGGCGCCACACTCTGGCATTCTCGTCACAGGCAAAGCCCTTGGAACTCCATCAAGTGAGGCAAATAATCCCAGAGAAATCAATGGAGAAGGTGAGATGTGTGTGGTAAAATCTTTCTGAAATGGATATTATTCCAAGGTAAGACTTGCTATGTAATTTTTTTCTTTAAACTTTTCTTCTCTTCAGGTATTTAACGAAACAGGTAGGAATAATTTATTTTTAATTTGCCATCCTACCATGCATTTCTTAATTGTTATTTTATTCTTTGTTTTATATTTTCTAATTGCAAACAACATAAGCATTTTTAAAAAATAGTTCAAAGGGAAATAAAATAGTGAAAATCTCCACTGCATCCCCTCATTATTCCTTAAAGAAAACCACTGATGGTATTTGTTGTATATCCGTTCAGTTTTTGGTTTCGTTTTACTGTATTTACACAAACACATCTAAAAATGTTATAAAAAATAAATCACACTGTGTGTTTATATAATATGCATTTTTTTGTTTTTACTTAACAAGATAACTTAGAATCTTTCTATAGCAATACAAGTACACAGAGAGTCATTCCATTCTTTTTAATAGCTATGTAATATTCCATTCCATTCCATAGAGGCATCATACTAAATGGTTAAAATTAATATTTAACTAGGCTTGCAACAATGGGCATTTGTAGCACTTCTAAGCTGTTTCTGAAGGTAATATTATGATTAATTAGATCAACAAATACCTAGAAGAGACGACATTATCAAGAAAAAATAGTATACCAGTTTATATCCTTTTGGGATGTTGGTGGTGTTACTGCCGTTGAATCAGTTCCTACCCATAGTGACACTGTATAGGGTTTCCAAGGAGCAGCTAGTGAGCTTGAACTGCCCACCTTATGGATCAAACCACCTTTACATTCCAGCGCATTAACCCACAGTGCCACACTAAGACTATGGAAGAATTATGAAAATCCTTATTTCTCTAGATTCATATCTCATATTGTATTTTAAAAATCATTTTGGTCTTTCCCAGTCTAAGTGAAATTTGTTTTTCTTTATTTTAAGAAAATGTGTTTAATGATCATTTGTGTTTCTTTTGTGAATTTTGCCTTCACATTTTGTGCGTGTATGTATTTTTTTTAAATGGGTGTCCTTTAGCTCACATACATCTCACAAACAGGCCTTTAACATTTATGCTGTCCTTGATATTCCTGCCCCCTTGTCATTTGTTTTAAATAGTTTGCTCATCTTTTTCTTCATAGTTTTTATATAATATGACATGTTTAGCAAGGTGTTCTCCACATTAAAATTCTTTTCTCTTACATTTATGATTTTGGCTCCTGTCAAAAGTTTAACCTGAGAATAGTTTATAGTTTTGAAGTGGAAATATACATTTATTTCTTCCTAATTGGATAGCCAAATTTCACAGCCCATTTAGTTAACAATATGTGTTTTTCCCATTGACATGAAAAGTAATTTTTTTTTTTTTATCATATTTTAGGACTCCTAATAAGGTGCTGTAGGATCAGCACTGTACTGTGAACCACAAGGTGGGCATTTCAACCCACCAGCTGCTCCTCAGAAACCCTATACAGGGTCACTATGAGTCAGAACTGACTTGACGGCACTTTAACAACAAAAGTCCCCTATAAATCAAGGTGAGGTTTTCTGATTTGGTTGTGTTTGTTTATTTGTTTAATTAAAAGTAGCTCATTAATTTATTGCTTTGTGTCTTTATTGTTATTATTGCTAACTGCCATCTCAGTTCCGACTCCTAGTGACCCTGTATAGAGTTTCTAAGGACCAGCTGGTGAGTTTGAACCAACGACCTTGAGGTTCAAACCGACCTTATGATCAAGTGCTTATCCTACAGTGCCACGCTAGGACTTCTGTCTTTATTAGTTCCAGGATATTTGGATTGTTTTTGTTATACTATATGTTTTAATAAAGGCCAAGGCTGTTCATTCATCTCCTTTATACTTTTTTTGACTGCTGTAACTCATTTATTCTTTTCCAAATGAAGTTTAGAATTAATTTCTTGTTTTGAAATTTTCCAAAAAAAGCTTTCTCACCCTTGTTCTAATATGATCCCTTTGAGAACACAAGTGGTCTGTATTTCAAAAGACCTTTTCTAATGTTTGTTCTTTTCCAAAATGTGGTGTGCTGCTACATTAGAGATAAGCTTCGATTAAGATTGGAATTAATTTTAGTCCATTAATTTAAAATTATATCACATTTAAAATTTCAAATAGGAATTACATTCCATTTATAACTGTAATCATAATAGATATCAGTTATTACGGGGAGAATACTTTTACATATTTTTGTCACTATAGTGGTGTTTCTTTATTTTAGTCTACTTTTTTTTGGATCTTTCTTGCGGGATATATTTCTAGGTATGTTCAATAGTGTTATTAATGAATCTTCTCTCCCATTGCATTTTCTAACTTGTTATTGTTTATTGTTGTTGTTGTGAAGTGCCTTCAAATCGGTTCTGAACCATAGCAACCCTGTATAGCGTTTCCAAGGAGCGACTGGTGAGCTTGAACCAGGTTTGACCTTGCTGTTCAAACCAACTTTGCAGTCCAATGCATTAATCCACACCAGGACTCCACACTATCGGTTATTATTATATTCATTTTAAATTTGCTGCTTTTGTTTCTGTTGCTACTCACATTCTGTTGCTATTATTAAATTAAATTATTTTCTTGGTTTTGTTCCAGACAAATATATTGTTGTTTTTGTTGTTGTTATGTGTCGTGGAGTCGGTTCCGACTCATAGCGACCTTGTAAAGGGTTTCCGAGTCTGTAAATCTTTATAGGAGCAGAAAGCCTCATCTTTCTCCCGCGGAACAGCTGGTAGTTTCGAACTGCTG
>NW_006408531.1:3963307-3971960 GCF_000296735.1 Chrysochloris asiatica | reverse complement strand
GGAACCGACTTGACGGCACTTAACAACAACAACAACGCCACCAGAGCTCCTTAGACAGGTATATAAGTCTCAGTAAATGATCGTATCTTGTTTTCCCAAGTCTTTATACTTCATTTCTTTTTCTTCTAATCTTTCATTGGCCAAACTTTCCAGACTATTTTTGATGACTGTGGTTGTAGCAGAAAGCCTTTTCTTATTTATGACTGCTTGTTCTTATGTGTTGTCAACTCGGTTCTGATTCATGGCGACCCTGGATACGTTTCTCAAGATTGTAGCATCGTGGTTACAAGTTGAGCTACTAATCTCACAGTCAGCAATTTAAAACAGTGGTTCTGTGGGAGAAAGATAAGGTTTTCTGCTCCCATAAAGATCTACAGCCTTGGAAACCCTGTGCAGGGTCACTGAGTCAGAACCAACTCCACGGCACATAATCACCATCGCTCACATCTTTGCATGAGCAGAAAGCCTCATCTTTCTTCCATGGTGAGGCTGCTGGGCTTGAACCTCTGACCCTGTAGTTCACAGTCCAATGGTCATTATACAAACTCATTACAGCATCATTATTTTCTATGTCATTATTAAGTATTACATTTGACCTAGATTACTGATCATGTCTTCTTATCTAGCTAAGAGGATTTAACTTCTTTCCTAGTTCTCTATGAATACTTATTAGAAACTATGTTGATATTTATACAGTGTCCTTTTAGTATCTATAAAGATTATAATAATATAGTTTCTAACATTGAATAAATCCTGAATGAATTAAACTTGATAAAATGTATTACTCTTTTAATATTCTTTTAGAGTTGATATATTTTGTTAAATATTTGCTTGGTTTATTGTATCAAAGTTAGGTTATTTAGAGCTTTGTTATAGTTAAATAATATCAAATTTAACTCTCTATCAAATATTAGCTAACATTTTCTGAGAAAAACAATAGGACTCAGAGCCATTTTGTAGAAGTTATGATAAAAATTTGTTTTTCTAAGAATATTGATCTATTTACATTTTATCTCTTATTGTCTCAATTTCAGTTATATTTTCCTAGATACATTAAAAATTTATTTGTACGATGGTGGTGGTAGTGTGCCGTGGAGTTGGTTGCAACTTATAGCCAGCCACCCTACATGGGGTTTCCAAGGCTATAAATCTTTATGGGAACAGGAAACCTTATCTTTCTCCCACAGAATCACTGGTAGTTTTGTACTGCTGACCTTGAGGTTAGCAGGCCGATTCGTAACCACTACGCATGTAGGATAGCATACAAAATTTCATTTTCAGATTATGATTTCCTTTGGCTATATTCCTCTTCTTTTTTCTGATATTTACTTGTGCTTTCTTTTCCCAAGATTTACCAGGATTTTTACTGTTGATGTTGGTATTGTTTTTTTTTTACAATTTTAAAATAGCAATTCTATTTTTAACAGTAAATTAATGTTTATTTACTGTTTTTTCAGTCATTACTTTTAGAAATTGCTTTCTTTTGATTTATTTTGCTCTTTTAAATGTCCTGACTTATAGATTTAGTTCACTTTTAAATAAAATTTTCTCTAATATATAATTTGGCTGTATTTCATTAAGTTATATTATCAGGTTGTTTTTCCTTTTTGATACAGGAGTTACATAGAATATTGTGTTTTCAGATGTGAGTGTAATATTTATTGTACTGAGTCAAAAATATTTTCTGTGTATCACATTCATTGTCACATATATAAATGTTTAATTGTATAAGTAATACATGGATAAACTGTTACTGGAAAATATTCATATAATGTAGGTAAAATCTCATCTCTGTGGGCAACTTTAATTGTTGATATGTTGTATATTATTTCCATCTCTTATCTACTCATTTTTCTCTTTCACTAGTGACTGGTACTAAACTCCATTATTGCCTATGAGTTTGTCTCCCAAAGGAGTTATCTTCTCTTGTTGTTGTTGTCAGGTGCCATCGAGTCGGAACTGACTCATAGCGACCCCATGCACAGCAGAACGAAACAATGTCCGATCCTGGGCCAACCTCACTACAACTGCCACACTTGATGACATCAATGATGCCACCTGGCTGATTCATCTCGTTGGGAGTCTTCCTCTTTTTCTCTGACCCTTCACCCTACCCAGCATGACATCCTTCTCCAGCAACTGTTCTCTCCGGACAATGTGTCCAAAGTAGGAGAGACGAAGCTTAGCCATCCTGGCCTCCAAGGAGCACTCTGGCTGCACTTCTTCCAAAACAGATCTATTGGTTCTTTTGATAGTCCATGGCACTTTCAGTATTCTCCTCCAACACCACAACTCAAAGGCATCAATTCTTCTACGATCTTCCTTATTCATTGTCTTCTATCTGTCTTCTCTATAGATCCATAATACCTGGTATGGCGCTCTAGGATAATCACTGGATCTTGAGGTAGAATTGAACCACAAGGTCAGCAGTTCAAACCCATGGGTCACTCCTTAGAAACCCTGCTCAGGGTTGCTATGAGTTGGAACCAACTTGACAGCACTTAAAAACAACAACAATAACAGCTTTTGAGGCATCCTCACTGTAGACCAAGACCCCAGTGTCAGAATCAAGACCCCTGGCACTGGATTCCATACATAAAGCAGAGAGCAGGAAGGCACTGAAACTTTTGGGATGAAGACTTGAAATTACCTACCTATCATGAGTTGTTGTTTGAGAACTAATCAAGCAATCTGCCCTAGGTCTAAGGGTATAGACATTCACATAGATTAGATACCAAAAGTCCCAAATACATGTGAAAATTTCTTCTGAACCATAGATCCAAGACAAAAGCAACACAAAACTGCTCAATATAAGCCCCCAGAACATGTAATGCACTCATAGAAAATGTGATGCAGCTAATTCTCATGGAAGACAAACCACAAATGCAAAAACTGGAAAATATTCCTCTCTGAAGCAGTAAAAGAATTAGGACCATTGGAAAGGGATTTTAAAGTGATTATGCTTAAACTGTTCAAAGAAATAAAGCGAAGTTTAAATAAATATACATAGAGTGATAGTTTTCAAGGAAGTGGCTCACAGCGTTGAGGAAGTAAACAAGTCTCAGGTCAGGCGACTGACGGCTGACTTCTCCTAACTCATGGATGCAAGGGCTGATGAATCCAGAATGTACAAGTCAGGCAGAAAGCTAATAGTTTCCAGGGTTTTAGAAGCTGGTGAATCCAAAATCTGGTGACCAAAAAGTATTCTGAACACTTCTCACATCACAAGAACCAGAGGGCAGACAACATGGGACGAATTCAGAGTCCAAAGAGAGAACACTGCCAAAATTTCTATTGATATCATAAATTCAGGCCACACTCTCAAGGAAACTCCTCTTCCAAATGACTGGCTACTCACATTAAGTCACAAAATGGGATGTAATCAAACAGCGTCTGCCAAACCACGGAGAAGTATAGTCTAGCCAAGTCGACACCTTACACCAACCACCATAATTATTATCCAAATAAGAGAAATGTTTTATGGTCAAACAATGTGGAATTAAAACACACATTTGTTATTCGGTGCTGTTGTGTTGCTTCCCACTCACATCAACCCTATGCACAAATGAATGATATACTGTCTGGTCCTATGCCATCCTCACTATTGTTGTTACATTTGAGTCCAATGCTCCTGCCTCAGTGTCAATCCATCTCCCTGGGGGTGTTTCTCTTTTTTGCTGACCTCCACTTTACTAGTCATGATGTTGTCCTCCAGGGCCTGGTTCCTCCTGACATCATATCCAAATTATAAGAGAAGAAGTCTCCCCACCCTGGCTTCTATGAAATATTCTGGTTGTACTTCTTTCAAGATGAATTTGTTTACACTCTGGCAGTCCATGGTATTTGTAATATTCTTCACCAACACCATAAATATATGTGTTGTTGTTGTTGTTAGGTGCCATCAAGTTGATACCAACTCATAATGACTGTAAGCACAACAGAACAAAAAATGGCCTGATACCGCGTCAACCTAAAACGCATAGCTACACCTGAGTCCATTACTGCTGCCACTGTGCCAATCCATCCCATCAAGGGCCTTGCTGATTTTGGGTGATCCTCCACTTTAGCAAACGTGATGTCCTTCTCCAGGAACTGGTTCCTCCTAATAATATGTACGAAGTATCAGAGACTAAGTCTTACATCTTGGCTTCTAAGGAGCATTCTGGCTGTACTTTTTCCAACACAGATCTGTTTGTTATTCTGGCAGTCTGTGATGGCTTTAACGTTCTCCTCCAACATCAGAACTCAAATGCATCAATTCTTCAACAGTTTTCCTTATTCACTGACCAACTTCCATATGCATACGAGGCAACTGAAATTTGATGGCTTGTGTCAGTTGCACCTTAGTCCTCAAACTGACATCTTTGCTCTTCAACACTTTAAAAGGGTCTTGTGCAGCAGATTTGCCTAGTGCAATACGTAATTTGATTTCTTGACTGCTGCTTCTATGAGTGTTAATGGGTGACCTTTGACAATTTCAATCTTTTCTCTAGTATATTGATATTACTTATTGGTCTAGTTGTGAGCATGTTTGTTTTCTTTACACTGAGGTGCAACACACCTGAAGACTGGAGATGTTGATGTTCATTAGTAAGCATTTTAAATCTTCTTCCCTTTCAGCAAGCAAGGTGGTATCATCTGCATATCACAGGTTGTTAAGAAGTCGTGCTCCAATCCTGATGCCACATTCTTCATATAATCTAGATCATGTGCTCAGCATACAGATTGAATAGTTATGATGAAAGAATACAACTGTGAGGCATACCTTTCCTAATTTAAAACCATTCAGTGTGCCTCTTGGTCTATGTACAGATTCCTCATGAGCACAATTGAGCGTTCTAGAATTCTCATTCTCCACAATTTGTCCATAACTTGTCATGATCCACACAAGTGAAAGCCTTTATGTAGTCAATAAAGCACAGGTATGCCTCTTTCGGGTATTCCCTGCTTTCAGCCAAGATCCATCAGACGTCAGCAAAGATATCCATCATTCCATGTCCATGTTTGAATCTGGCTTTAATATCTCACAGTTCCCTGTCAATGAAGAGTTGCAGCTGTTTTGGAATTATCTTTAACAAAATTTTACTTGCATGTGATATTAATGATATTGTCTCATGATTTTCACCTTCTGCTGCATCACTTTTCTTTGGAATGGGCACAAATATGGATCTCTTCCAATCAGTTAGCCAGGAAACTGTCTTCCAAATTTCTTATTACAGATGAGTTAGGGACAGACTAGAACTGCTGCATAGTTTCTGTAGCTGTAAATCCTTATGGAATCAGATTACCTCATCTTTCTCCTGTGGAGAAAATGGTGAGTTCAAATCTCTAACATTTCAGTTAGCGCCCCAATTCTTAACCCCTCCTCCACACAGTTGAACTCCTTTGCATAGCCAATAAAACAGAAGCAAACATCTTTCTGATTTTCGTGAGCATCCATCTGGCATCAGCAATGGTATCGCTCATTTCACATCCTAATCTCAATCCAGCATGAATTTCTGGCTGATCCTTGTCCATGTACTGCTGAACTATTTTTCAGTTATCTTTGGCATAATTTTACTTGTTATTATTGTTAAGTGCCATTGAGTTGGTTCTAACTGACTTATAGCAATCCTGTATAAGGTTTCCAAGGAGCAGCTGGTGATTTGAACGGCCAACCTTGCAATTCACTGCATTTTCCTGCAGTGCCACACTAAGCATGATATTAATAACACTGTTCCATAACTTCTCTTTCTTAAAACATTTGTTGTTGTTGTTAGGTGCCACATCGAGTCAGTACTGACTCATCAAGACCTTATGCACAACTGAATGAAACACTGTCTGGTTCTGGGTCAACCTCACTATTGTTGCCACACTTGAGCCCATTGATGCTGCCACTTTGTCAATCCATCTCGCTGGGATCTTCCTCTTTTCTCTGACCCTCCACCTAACCAAACATGATATCCTTCTCCAGAGACTGGTCCCTCCTGACAATATGTCCGAATTATGAGAGATGAAGTTCGGCCATCCTGGCCTCCAAGGAGCACTCTGGCTGCACTTCTTGCAACACAGATCTGTTGGTTCTTTTGGCAGCCCATGGTACTTTCAATATTCTCCTCCAACACCATAACTCAAAAGCATCAATTCTTCTACAGTCTTCCTTATTCACTGTCCAGTTTTTGCATGCATATGAGGTTATTGAAAATACCATGGCTTGGGTCAGGAGCACCTTAGTCCTCAAGCTGACATCTTTGCTCTTCAACACTTTAAAAAGGTCTTGTGCAGCAGATTTGCCTAATGTAGTACGTTGTTTGATTTCTTGACTGCTGCTTCCATGAGTATTGATAGTTGATCCAAGAAGAATGAAGTTCTTCACACCTTCAATATTTTCTCCATTGATAAGAATCATAGTTCATACATTCCATGTTCTGATTATTAAGGGATGTTTATGGCTGTTTCTCTTCATTTTGAATTGTGCCCCATAAGCAAATGACTGTCCCACAGGCTCTACTCCGACAGGCTTTACTCCATTCGTGTCATCAGATCAACCCTACTTTGAGGAGGCAGCTCTTTCCCCAGTCTCATTTTGAGTGCCTTCCAACCTGAGGGGCTCGTTTTCTAGCACTATATCTGACAGTGTTTCTCTGCTATTCAAAAGGTTTTCAGTGACTAAAGATTCGGAAGTAGTTTGTCACTCCTTCTTCCTATTCTGTCTTTGTCTGGAAGCTCATCTGAAACCTGTCCACCATGGGTGACCCTGCTGGTATTTAAAATACCTGTGGCATAGCTTCCAGAATCATAGCAACTCACAAGCCAACGCCGTACAACAAACTGACAGATGAGTGATGGTTTTTAAAACATGCAATTTCAAAAAACAAAATAAAGGGAGGCGCTATTAGGAAGCAAAATTAGGTGATAGAATGAGTCCAAATATGTCATGATATATATAAATAACAGAGTAAGCATAGACTGATAAGACTTAGAATTAAAAACAAATACAGTTATTAGAATTAAAAAAAAAAAAACCCACAACAGTTTATTTAAATATTTGAAAATACCACTAAGCATCATCTATTTGTATATATAATCCTACCTCTGGAAATTTTATTCAAAATGATTTTTAATCATATATTTAACATCTATGAAAATTAATATGTCACAAAATATATCTTAATTAATCTTAAGAATCATCACATTGTCTGTTGTCTGCTCACAATATACTGTTGTCTGCCCAGAATATAGTGAAACTAGAAATCAACATACCAAACAAAGCATATGGAATACAACCAAAGCTAAATAAAAAAATATTTTAAAATATGAATTATTGGATACAAATGAGATAGTTGTTAAACTCAAATGGTTATAAAAGTAAACAGAATACATCTGAAATGAGGTGTTGCAATGAGCAAATCTGCTACAAAACATTTCATTAAAGTGTTAAAAAAAAAAAAAAAATGTTGCTACTCTGAAGACTAAAATGCACATGGTCCAAATCATGGGATTTTCAATGGCCCATATGTGGTTGAAATTCATGGGAAAATATTATAGAATGCAAAGCTTGAATTTGGTTGTATACATGCAGTTCCTGTTATTTACAGCTACTAAACGTCACAGCAAGGATTTGAACTCAGGCAGTCTAACCCAAAAACCCATACTTTCAATTCTTCAGAATTTCTTAATATCTTCCCTCTTAGATCATGTTATCCATTCAGTTTCTAAAATATTTGATTTATTTATTTTCTCTTTCTCATTGACTATATTTACCAAACTTTATGTAGTTTTATAGGACTTTTCAAACACTCCCTTGTTTCAATTTTTTCTGTAATTTTTAGACTGAAAGATTAAGATTTTTCTTCTTTTTAAATTAATTCATTTAAACTTTAAAGAAAAATATTTTTCGGAGTAATATACAAGTGTTTTGGTGGTAAACACCTGGGAGTGAGGGTGTAAGCAGTTGGGCATTGCCCATCTCTGCCTCGAACACTGCTCCCACGTGAAGATGTACTACCTTGTTGTAGCTACCTGGTCTAGGATGCAAGGTGATGACTTGCTAAATGCCCTTCTGATTCCTGCGTCTGCCAACCCAAGGCATGCAAAATTCTTTTATTAAAAAGGCTCTCATGCAGACATTTAGGCCATACATTTCTTCTTTGATTCATCTGGTTTGTTTTCTGGTTTTCAGCTATTTCTTAAAATTATTCATGTCGCACCTTCTTCTTATTGTCCAGTGAGGATATATATTTAGTCATTGTTATATACTTATGGTTTCGTATTTATATATTTAGTTAGACATGTTTAAGAAATTTCTAGGGATTGGGAATGGTAAGGGGGAATGACAGCATGTCGTCTGTTTTCTGCTTTGGGGATGAGAGTTTTATTTGTGATCTAGTGATTACTAATTTTAAAAAGGGTTCTTTGAATCTAATGAAGGCTATCAAGCTTTCAACAGATTTTTGCTATTGTAATCTGTTAATTGGGGAGTGTGATGGCTCCACACTATACACACTGGACTGCGAACCACAAGGTTTACCCTTGGAGCTGGCCTGCCGCTACACTGGACAAAGATGAGGCTTTCTGCTCCAGCAAAGTGTTAAAAGCCTTGGAAACCCTATACAGGCGCACAGGGAGCTGGAACTGACTCGAAGGTACTTAATAACAATTGCTTAATAGAGTT
>NW_006408531.1:3961781-3962788 GCF_000296735.1 Chrysochloris asiatica | reverse complement strand
GTCCTGATAAGCATTTTTCACTACAGTGTCACGAGTTACCCATCTGTATCTCCTTTCATCAGTTCCGCCCAGACAGATTGAATAGTACCTTCTGGAGATTCTGCCTTCTGCCATGCTCCCTAGCACCAGGTTCCTTCTTGAAAGCTTGTAAGCCAGTCACTTCTTGCCTTTGTAGTCCCCCACTCCCCATTTCAGTATCCAATGCCCAATAACTTTATCTTTTTTTAAAATTTAATCTAATCAATTCTGGGAGAGGTACTGTGGTAGCTAGAATAGTGAATGACTCTCTTCAACAAAGATGTCTATGTTTGAGACCTTGGGACTTGTGAATTTATTAGTTTAAATGACAAAAGAATTAAAGTTGTTCATCATCAGCAGCAGCAGCAGAATAATTATCCTGGATTATCTGGATGGACCCAATATGATCACAAGGTCCTTAAAACTGAAAGAGGGAGGCAGAAATAGAAGTTAGAGTGAAGAAATGTGAGAAGCACTCAAACTGAAGTTTCTAGCTTTGAGTATGAAGGAAGGGGACCATGAGCCAAGAATATGAACAACTTGTAGAAGCTGAAAGAGACAAAGAAATGGAACCTTCCCTAGAGCTTCCACAAAGAAGTGCAGCCTTATGGACTTTGATTTTAGCTCAGAATGACCCACGTCATTTTCTGGCCCCCATGGAAATTTATTGATTCAGAATCTCCAGGAGTGTAGACAATAATGTAGGCCATTAGAATTATATTGCTTAATAGGGATTTTTTTCCATTTTACTACAATGTATCTAGATACCAAAAAGGAAGAACACGCTCAGCATTTCTCAAGCTGGGGGAACTGAAGAAAAAATTCAAGCCTCGACTTTCGTTGTTGAAAGATTCACTGGACAAATTATTGAATGATGCAGAAAGCATCAAGGGAAGATGGAAGGAATACACAGAGTCACTGTACCAAAAGGAAATGGTTAGTGTTCAACTGTTTCAAGAGGTACCATATGATCAAGAGCCAATGATACT
>NW_006408531.1:3955541-3960206 GCF_000296735.1 Chrysochloris asiatica | reverse complement strand
TGTGCTTCATTCTGCTGTGCATCAGGTCGCTATGGGTCAGTACTGACTCGATTGCACCTAATAACAACAACAACAGCTAGATACAGTTTTTAATTTACCATTTAAATTAAAAAAAAATACATTCATTGATATTTTTCAACTGTTTTAGAAATCATTGGTCACTATGTATTCAAACATTTTTCAAATATCATTCCGTCTCTACTTACTTTTGCTGCTGCTATTGTGCAGTGCCATAGACTTTGTTCCAAATCGTAGCCACCCTGAAGAGGGTTTATAAGGAGTAACTAGTGGGTTTGAGACATCACGTTTGTGGTTAGCAGTTCTATGCTTATCCTTTTAGGAATGGCACGTATGTGTATTTGATCTTTTCATAACCATTTCAACCTCTTTTGGTATCCGTCTTCATTTCTTCTCACCATACAAGAATCTAGCTACACTGACTATCTTCTAGTTCACTAACTCTCTTTGGCTTTGTCTAATTTGTTATTAAAGCACATTTGCTAATTTATTAATCTTAATCATTGAATCTTTAAGTTCTAGAATTTTATTCTTTTTTTTTTTCTTGTGGATTATGTTATACCAAATTGATCTTAGTGTCCCCTGAGAGTATGATCTTGGTGTCCCCTGGGACTATGACTTTTAGTCCAAGGACCCACAGACACATTCCTTCAAGATATTTGGTTATGACTAAGAAGTTCTCATCACTTTCCCCCTGTATTTTTTACTTTATTCATGGATATATTTATAGCATAAAGAGAAATAGTCTCTGTCAAACCTATACATATTTATGGGTATAGTCTCATTTGAATATGTGGATCATAACAAACTATGGGTAATACTATGAAAAATGGATATTGCAGACACATAATTGTATTCATGAAGAACATATACATCGACTAAGAGGCAGTAGTACCAACAGAACAAGGGGATACTGAATGGTTTAAAATCAGGAAAGGTGTATGCCAAGGTTGTATCCTTTCACCATACTTATTCAGTTTGTATGCTGAGCAAATAATCTGAGAAACTGGATTATATAAAGAACAAGGCATCAGAATTGGGGGAAGACTCATTAAGGCCCTGTCATGTGTGGATGACACTACATTGCTTGTTGGAAGTGAAGAGGACTTGGAATACTAATGAAGATCAAAGACTACACAGCTTTCAGTATATAGATTGCATCTCAATGTAAGCAAAAATCCTTACAATTGGACCAATATTAGCATCATGATAAATGGAGAAAAGTTTGAAGTTGCCAATTACTTCATTTTGCTTGCATTCATAAGCAACATACTTGGAAATAGTATTCAAGAAACCAAACAACGTAGGCAAATCTGCTTCAAAATACTTTTTTATAGTGTTAAAGAGCAAAAATGTCATTTTGAGGACTAAGGCAAACCTCACCCACCCCATGGTATTTTTCAATTGCCTTATGTACATGTGAAAGTTGGACAATAAATAAGGAAGACTGTAGAAAAATTGGTACATTTGAATTACAGTGTTGGCAAAAAATATTGAAAGTACCATGGACTGCCAGAAGAACAAACAAGTCTGTTTCTGAAGTACAATTAGAATGCTCCTTGTAATTGAGTGCTGTCAAGTTCAGGTTTATAGCAACTCTGTACAGGGTTTCCAAGGAGCAGCTGATGGCTTTGAACCTCTGACCTTGTGGTTAGCAGTCCAGTACTTATCCTTCAGCACCACACCAAGAGTCCATGGAATGTTCCTTAGATGCTTGTAAATCTTTCAGCTTTTGAGAACATTTTGACTGTAAAAGTAGCTTGAAATATCAGTCCCTTCAGACTTTTTTTCTCTCTAGGATCTTGGTTCCTTAAATCATTGCTACCTTGGAACTATCTGATATGTTGATTACTCCATTTCTCTCACTATCAGTTTATTATATCTTTAATTTTTTTAAACTATCATTCTTGTGATTACCTTACAAGTTACAACTTATATTTGAAAAAAACAAAGTTTAATTTTGCTATTTCCCAATTACTGTTAGAATCTTAGCAGATTAATGAGTCTACTCCTCTCCTTCCCTTTACATATTTATTGTCATGTATTTGTTATTTGTTTTCCAATGTTTTTATTTCTCCTTCAATTTTGAAGGCTGTTTTTCATAGATTGCCATTTTTTGTTTTTTGTTTTTTTCTTCAGTGTGTTGAAAATACTGTTCCATTTTCTTCTGGTTCCCATTGTTTCTATGTGCAAACCAACTGCCAATTTTACTGCTGCTCCTTTGTAAGTAATATGTATTTTTTCTCCTTTGGCTGATTTTAAGAATTTTCCCCCCTGCTTTTTATTTCAGCAGTTTCCTTCTGAGTTGTCTCGTTGGGGGATTTCTTTGTACTTAACCTATGCAAAGTTTTGCTGGGATTCTTAATCTATGGGTTCAATATACTTTAGAATATTTTCAGTCATTTGCTTTTCAATATTACTTTTGTTCATTTCTTTCTCCATACTTACCATTAGAGAGAAACAATCAAAATTGCAAGAATAGTCAGTAGTAGAATCAGAATAATGACCTGAAAGGTACTAATTAGCAACATCAGGCACATGCTATGAGAGTTAAGAACCTAAAATATGTGGGTTCATTTTCAAACTCTGCCATTTACTCACTGTGTAACCTTGGGAAATTCAGCAAGTTTCCTCAGTGCCTCAATTTCCTCATATGTAAAATGGAGAAAACAATAGTAATCATCCTCAATGAAGATAAAATAAATTAATATTTATAAAATATTTAGAGTATGGTCCATATTGAGCATTATATGAATATTTGTTAAATTAAAAATATGCAAAAATTGAACACTAATCTCCTTAGTATTCACCTACAATTCAATGATTCAGTGCATTTTGATGAGTTCCAGTAATTAACCCAAGTCATCTCCTTGTTCAGTGGCATCTAACAGAACACCCTACTACAGTGGTTTAAGCCAATAAGGGTTATTGTTTCTTATCTATTAAGTATGGAAGAAGGCCACTACTAATACTCTTTCAGTAAGTTATTGATGCCAGGGCTAATCTCTCTGAGATTCTCATGTTCTTTTCCTCATACTAAGTGATGGCTACTGTAGCTCTGGCCATTGTATGCACAGTCACAGTAGGAGAAGGAAAGTGGGAGGGGGATGTTCTCGTGGAATAGTTTACATAGGTCCTTCCATCAGATTATGATGACTCTGAACCACAGGTAATCCTGTTAGATCACTGTAGTACAGATAATTTTCCAAATGTCCTCTTGGGTCTGATATTTGCTTCGACATTAAAAATGTATCTGTAAGAAATGCAATTCACCTACTTTTTTTACAAAAGAATTTTTTATAGGAATTCCATTTGGATACTCAGCTTCTGTGGCACAAGATGTTAGAATAGGCTAGAGTATTAGAGCTCTCCCTAAGGATGAGAAAAGTGAAAGCTCCTTTGGCTGTTTTTTGGCAGACTTCACAGATAATTTAAATGGACTTTTGACTCTTGGCAAGTCTGCTACTATATATATCTCATGACAAATCACATGTTTCCTGAAAACAAAATCATGTTGGGTGTTTCAATTTTGTTGAACTCACCTTTTGTCCTGGATGTTTATTACATTAGCTTCTAAAATTGCATTTTAGCTAACTTGGTGGTTGACTCATACAGAGGGACAATAAATGGACTGAAAACATTTTAGCTGCCATTAATTTTGAGGGAAAAGTTGCTTAATATGGTAAGAAGTAACAACCCATCTCACCATCTCTGCATTCCACATTCCTGTGATTTTGCTTTAATGTAGAGACTCCCTGTTTCCCTAAAGTATTGCCTTCTATGGACAAATAGTCTGGGTCCTAACAGGTTAGTTTAATTAATTGTTTCCTATCATTGCAAAGCACCGGGAAATGCATCTTAAGAAATAGAAGGAATTCTCCCTGACATCTTCCCTGCCTATAAATTGGTTACTTTGATGTCAAGGACATCCCAGAGGATTCTGCTCTAAAGGGAGTTGTGATGGTTGTACAAAATAGTTGGCCCATCAGGAGGAGATGACATGATTGTCATTTTATATTATATGAAAGTACTTTGCAGTTGGCAAAGTACTATGGAAACATAGGCATTATTATAGAATTTCTGCCAAAGCTGGGCCTTGAGAGATGAGGAGAATTTCAAAAGACAGAGAAGGTGATATGGAATATTAATGTCTAAGAAGTGTGGGGGAATAAAAGTGAAAGCAAGTTTTTAGTAAAATAAAAACAAGTATCCCTATGATAATGAAATAGAGTGGAACAAAAGATAATGGAATTTTTCCATGAACTTTTTAAAGTGACCTTTTATATAATCATTAAAAAAGGGACAGCGAAAGAAGAAAACCTCAAGTACAGTCAGACAAACCATGGAAGACACCGATACTCTGCTAGAAGAGCGAGGTTTCCTGTAGACCATGGGGACTCCTCCATAAAGAGGAAGTCCCCAGTGAGATAGATTGACACACTGGCAGCATCAATGGGTTCCAACGTAAGAACAATAGCGAGGAAAGTGCAGGACCAGGCAGTGCTTCCTTTTGTTGGGCACAGGGTTGCTATGAAACAGAATCAACTTAACAACATGCTTAACAACAGCAACAACAATAGGGAGTAACTATTTTGGGGAAGAAGAGTGCTATTTTTAGGGAAATTATTCTAGTAGTACCTTAATGAT
>NW_006408531.1:3951288-3954310 GCF_000296735.1 Chrysochloris asiatica | reverse complement strand
GTGGGTACTATCTGCAAGTGTGCGTGTTCTTGTGCATCTCCCCTCACTTCATATCAGCTGGATGCTTCACTCTCTGCTCTAGCCCTCTGTGGCCATGTCATTGTCTATGGGAACAGGAGTCCCCAGGTCTTGCCATACTGCTGGCCACCCAGGTCTCAACCTGGGTTCACAGGAGTCTATTGAACATGGTAGGACGTAGCTCACAACTTCATTGCTGTTTTTCCCCATGTCTCCTTATTGGTGACCAGTGTGGTCACCAGCCAGACCACATGCCTGCTCGTTTATTCCCCTTGAGTCTTAGTCTTAGAAGGGAGTTTGCTTTGAGAGGATCCAACTATTTACCTTGATGGTTACCAGGTGAACAGCTTGCTTGTTCTTACAGTAGTCAATCGGATTGCCATTATTGTTTTTGATATTTCCTGCCGGTCTTTCTTTCAAGAAGTATCTTCTGTTCTTCTAGCCACTCCAGGCTGGTCTACTTGTCATTTCAAGTAGACCTCAGAAGATTCTGGATGGGGTTCAGGATTCTACCTATGATTGTTTGCAATGCAAAGGCTCCTCAGGAAGCCTCTTTCACTGGGCAAGTTCTAGCCCCCTTTTAGGTATTCTAGTCAGTTATAGGCTGAAGATGGACTTACAAGCTTTCTATTGTGATGTTTCTGTCTATTCCTTTTTCTCCCCCTCGAGTGTCTGTTTTACAATGGTAGGCAAAGGAAACCAAGAGTCAAAAAACAATATTTACCCTCTTTTACCCATTCAAACCATGCCTTAATCCCTATGTCACAGAGCCCTGCTGTTCCAAGGTTGTGCACACATCATTATTTACCTCTGTCCCACTTAGCCCGTGCAAACCTGTCTAACTGTTCTCCCATGTGCCTTGTTCTTCCATTCCCTTCCCTCTTCTTGTATATTGCCTCCCCAACCCCAACACCCAAGCTATCCTGTGTCTATTCCCTACCCTGTGCTCCATTTTCCCCTCCCTCCCCTCACCTCATCCCATACATCCCAGTGATCAGCAAAGTTTTTGTTTGTTTTTTACCCTTTTAGGGTGGGTTTTTTTTCTTAATGTTTTACAATAATGATCCTATGCAGTATTTCTCCTTTTGTGACTGACTAATTTCAGCCAGCATAATGGCCTCAAGGTTCATCCATGTTATGCAGTGGCTTGAAGCTTCCTTGTTTTTCTTCAGGGTAGCATAATATTCCACTGTGTGTATGTACCACAGTTTGTTTATCCATTCTTCTGATGATGGGCACTTAGGCTGTCTCCATCTTTTTGCTATTATAAATAGTGCTGCAATGAACATTGGTGTGCATATATCTACTTGTGTTATGGCTCATATTTCTTGTGGGTAATTACCAAGTAGAGGAATTGCTGGATTACAAGGTATTTCTATTTCCAACCTTCTGGGGATGTGCCATATTGTTTTCCAGAGTGATTGGACCATTTTGCAATCCCACTAACAATGTAGGAGTGTCCCAGTCTCTCCACATCCTCGCCAGCATTTATTGTCCTCCACTTTTTTGAACTTTGCTGTTATTGCTGGTGTGAGATGATAGCTCATTGTTTTGATTTGCATCTTTCTAATTGCTAGTGATCATGAATATTTCTTTATGTGTTTGTTGGGTGCCTGGATCTCCTCCTTGGTGAAGTGTATGTTCATGTCCTGTGCCCATTTTTGAATTTGGTTATTTTTCCTGTAGAGGTGTTGTAGTTTCCTATAGATTTTAGATACTAGTCCCTTGTCCGATGTGTCATTACGAAAGATTTTTTCCCATTCTATGGAATCCCTTTTTACTCCTTTGGTGAAGTCTTTTGATGCAAATAAGTTTTTAATTTTTAGTATGTCCCACTCATTTATTTTGTCTACTTTTGTTTGTCTCTGGGTGATTTTAATGTGGGCTGGTATCTCTCTTCCCCATCTTGGCTTGCTTATTTTGGTTAATTCCTTTTATATCTAAAAGAAGATTGGCTTAAGACACCCTACATGAATATTGCCTCAATTACATAATAGAGAAAACTAATTATCAAATGGGATAATAACTGCAGATATTGTTGTTGTTAGGTGCCATCAAGTCGATTCCAACTCTTAGCTACCTTATGCACAATGTAGTGAAAAACTGCCCTATCGGGTGATGTCCTCACAATCGGTGTTAAACTTGAGCCCATTGTTGCTGCTAATGTGCCAATTCATCTTACTGGGGGGTCTTCCTCTTTTTCGCTGACCCACCACTCTAGAGGTATAGAAGTTAAAAATTATAGCACATAATTTTGGGGCGATACAATTCAATTTTAACAAGTAACAGTGATAAGAGTGACATGGAGACGCAAGGGTAAGGGCAGGAAGGCCGGTTACAGAGATATTCAGTTGTTGTTGTTGTTGCAGTAAGACAACAATAATAGAAACAGAAGTGAAGGCTCAGGGCTAAAAACACTGTGAAGGAATGACTGGATTTTCACTATTGCTGGGATGGTGTCATACAAGCAGTTGGGATCCATTTTCTTCCCCTTTTGTGTTAATGAAACCCAGATTTTGGGTTAAGCACCTGGCCACATAGAATGGAGGCTGCTTTTCTACCTGTGGCCACATCAATAAATGCTGACAAGTGAGATGGGAGTGGAAGAGTTATATGGCAGCCTCTGCAAACCTTTCTCAAGGGAGAGTGCACAGGTATCCTTTTAACTTGTCTTCCTCTTTTCCTCTATTCTGCTTAATGGAGCAGAATTCTCTCATACAGTCAAAGTAACCTTAACACTTGTTGTTTTTGTTAAGTGCCGTCAAGTCGATTCCAACCCATAGCAACCCTGTATAGAGTTTCTAAGACTGTAAATCTTTATGGGAGCAGAAAATCTTTCTGCTGCGGAACAGCTGGTAGTTTTGAGCTGCTGACCTTGAGGTTCACAGCCTGATTTGTAACCACTATGCTACCACAGCTCCTTAACTCTTAGAGGTGAGGAAAAATTATGATTCTGAACAGGCCTGACAGAAACCTCTGGAAACCCTGGGTAAGATGTTCCTAT
>NW_006408531.1:3948539-3949826 GCF_000296735.1 Chrysochloris asiatica | reverse complement strand
AGTGACTCTGTACAAGGTTTCCAAGGAGTGGCTGGTAAGCTTGAACCACTGACCTTACAATTCAAATGAACTTACAATCCTGTACTTATCCTACAGTGCATTCAAGCAGGATTCAGAAGAGGACGTAGAATGAGGGATATCATTGCTAATGGCAGACAGATCTTGGCGGAAAGTAGAGAATACCAGAAAGGTGTTTACTTGTGCTTTCTTGACTATGCAAATGCTTTTGAGTATGTGGATCATGATAAACTATGGATAGCACTGAGAAGAATGGGTAGTCCAAAACACTTAATTGTACTCCTGACCAACTGGTTTATAAATCAAGAGGTACTTGTCAGAACAGACCAAGTGGAGACTGAATCATTAAAGGTGTGTGTAGGGATGTATCCTTTCACCACATTTATTCAATCTGTATGCTGAGCAAATAAACCTAGAAAATGGACTACATGAAAAAGAACGTGGAATCAGGATTAGAGGAAGACTCATTAACAGCCCTTCATATACAGATGATGTATCCTTGCTTGCTGAAAATGAAGAGGACTTGAAATACTTATTGATGAACATCAAATACTACACACTCTTCAATATGGATTGCACCTCCATGTAAAGCAAACAAAAATCCTCACAAGTAGACCACTAAGTGATATTTGGAAAAAGGGAGGCAAAATTGAAATTGTCAAAGACTTCATTTTGCTTGGATCTACAATCAACATTCACGGAAGCAGCCACCAAGATATTAAATAGCATATTGCACTGGGAAAATCTGCTGCAAAAGATCTCTTTTAAGTGTTAAAGAGCAAAGATGTTAGTTAGAGGACTAAGGTTCACCTGACCCAAACTATGGTATTTTCAATAACCTCATATGTATATGAAAGCTGGACAGTGAATAAGGAAGACTGTATTGTCTTGGAATAAGTACAGCCAAAATGCTCTGTAGAAGACAGGATGGTGAAGCTTTGTCTCTTGTACTTTGAACATATTATCAAGAAGGACCAATCCCTGGAGAGGATATCATGCTTGGGCAAGTGGAGTGTCAGTGAGAAAGAGGAAGACGCCCCCAACAAAATGGATTGACATAATGGCAACAACAAAAGAGGCAGACCCCACCCCCAATAAGATGGGGGCATAACAATGGACTCAAACAGAACAACTGTGAGGATGCTGTTGGACAGGAACTGACTTGAGTGCACTTAACAACAACAAAGAAGACCAGTTAATATGATTATCACTCAAATTTGCACACCAACCACTAATGCCAAAGATGAAGACACTGAAGGTTGTTTTTTT
>NW_006408531.1:3940488-3947561 GCF_000296735.1 Chrysochloris asiatica | reverse complement strand
GTGTTGGAAGAAGTGCAGCCAGAGTGCTCCTTGGAGGCCAGGATGGCCAAACTTTGTCTCTCATACTTAGGACATATTGTCAGAAGGGAGCAGTCACTGGAGAATTATATCATGTTTGGTAGGGTGGAGGGTCACTGAAAAAGAGGAAGACCCCCAACAAGATGGATTGGCCAAGTAGCAGCATCGATGGATTCAAGCATGGCAACAATAGTGAGGTTGGCCCAGGGTCGGATAGTGTTTCGTTCTGCTGTGTGTAAGATCGCAATGAGTCGGTACCAACTCAATGGCACCTAACAACAACAACAATATCCAAGTTGCCTATCTCTGTCTACCCTGTGTATCGTGGGGATGGGGATGATCTTCGCTGTAAAGATTTGTTCCCTCTTTTGAGCTACTGCATCCATAGGTGTAGGTCAAGTTCATGAAATTGTATCAGATTACTCTTTTTTTCCTCTTCTTTCTTCTTCTAGTTGAGTTCTGATCATCCAGCCATTGAAGCCAGGTCAAGTGGGTATTATCAGCAAGTGTGTGTGTTCTTGTGCATATGCCCTCTCTTCTTAGCAACTGGATGCTTCACTCTCCACTCTAGACCCCTGTGGTTATGTCACTGACTCTGGGCCCAGGAGTCCCTAGGTCTTGCTATACTGCTGACCAACCAGGTCTCCAGCTGGGTTCACAGGAGTCTATTGAATGTGGTAGGGCTTAGCTCACAGACTGAAGGTTTTTTTAAAAATTTATTTTTATCAACTTCTGAAGTCTATAATTGATCAAACATACAATCAAGTTTCACTAATAATTACTGGTGATTTGAGTGTGAACAATGGAAACAAAGAAGGAAAATATGACCTTGGCGATAGAAACAAAGCTGGGAATTGTATGATAGAATTTTACAAAACTAATGACTTATTCGGAGTCCTAGTGTGGCACTGTAGGTTAAAGCACTGGGCTACAAGGTCGGTTTGAAGCACAAGGTGGGTGCTTCAAACTCACAAGCCACTCCTTGGAAATCCTACGCAGATCGCTATGAATGACAATCGACTTGATGTTACTTAACAACAAAAACAACATTCCATTCAATAAGGTCTATATGTAAGAATGTTCACTTTTGTTTTTTGAAAAAAGGTATTTGTAGTAAATAAGTCATTTTTGTTGTTAAGTGCCATCGAGTTGGTTGCGACTCACAGCGACCCTGTGGAATAAGCACTGGACTACTAACCACCATGTCAGCAGTTCAAGCCCACCAGGCGCTCCTTAGAAATCCTATATAGGGTTTCTATGAGTTCAACTCAACAGTATTTAACAACAACAATGTTTCATAAGGAACCACGTCTGATTGAAAGAAACTCTTATGTTTTGGCAATTATTTTTTGAAATATAAAGAAATCATTAAGAAGATGAATTACCAACTCTTATCATATTAGCATCTACTGAACATTCATATCAGCATCGCTGTATGCACATAAATGAAATCTTGGTGCAAGGGTTACCGAATTATAAGTTATAAAGCAAAGGCATATTTACAGTAACACAAGTTTATTATTTTGTTTTGTTTCATATTCTAACATTCCATGTTATTTGAAATAACAATTTGTTATTTTATTTTCATTTACTTAGGGATGTCACCTGGCATCATGACTTAAATAGATTTACTTTTAATAAATGTGTTGTTGTTAGTGTCTATATTAATTATATTTTGAATATTATTTAATAAAGCTTGTTTTTATTTTTGTATGTGAGGGATTTAAAAAAGTTTGTGCAATGATGGAATTAAAAGATAATGGACTTTCCCCATTAACTTTTTGAAGTCACCTCATATAGATACACAGTCTCTGGGAGGCATAAAGGGTTAAGCACTTGTCTACTATTTGAGTTCAGGCTGAAGCTGAAGAAAATTAAAAGAAGTCCATGAAAGCCAAAATGTGATCTTGAACTTATCCCACCTGAGTTTACTATCGTCTCAAGAACTGATCTGGTGCATTAGACGCTAATGACCAAAGACCAGAAGAAATGTGGGATGACATCAAGAACACCATACGAGAAGAAATCAAAAGGTCAGAAGACAAGAAAGAAGGAAAAGACCAAAATGAACGTCAGACGAGACTCTGAAACTTGCTTTCCAGCACAGAAATACTAAAGCAAATGGTAGAAATAAGGAAGTAAAAGAGCTGAACATAAAATGTCAAGGGTAGCTCACGAAGATAAAGTCAAGTATTATAATGAAATGTGCATAGACCTGGAGTTAGAAAATCAAAAGTGAAGGGCACACTTAGCATTTCTCAAGCTGAAAGTACTGAAGAAAAATTCAAGGCTTGACTTACAATACTGTTAGGTTCTATGAGCAAAATATTGAATGATGCAGGAAGCATCAAAAGAAGATGGAAAGAATACACACAGTCACTCTACCATGAAGAAATGGTCAATGTTCAACCACTTCAAGAGGTAGCATATGATCAAGAGCCAACGGTACAGAAGGAAGAAAGAAATCCAAGGTGCATTGATGGCATTGGTAAAGAACACTGATGGACTACAAATTGAAGTTTTTCAACAAACTGATGCAGCTCTGGAAGCACTTACTCATCTACGCTAAGAAATGTGGAAGACAGTTAACTGACCAACTGGAATATGCCTATTCCAAAGAAAGAGGACTCAACAGAATGAGAAAATTATTATTAATATCACATACAAGTAAAAGTTTGCAGTAGTACTTTGACAGGGAGCTGCTGGAATGCAAGCCATGTTCTGATTCAGGACATGGAAAGAAAAATGCCTATCATTTCTAATATCAGTTGGATCTTGAATGAAAGCAGAGAATATCAGAAAGATGCTTATCTGTTTTATTGACTATACAAAGGCATTTGACTGTGTGGATCATAATATTGTGAAGAATGGGAATTCCAAAATATTTAATTGTGTTCAGGTGGAACCTATACGTGGACTAAGAAGCAGTTGTTCAACAGAAAAAGGGGATACAGCATGATTAAAATCATGAAAGGTATATGTCAGCACTGTATCCTTTCACCAAATGTATTCAATCCATATGCTAAGCAAATAATTGAAGAAACTGGACTGTATGAAGAAGAACACAGCATCAAGAATGGAGGAAGTCTCATTAATAACTTGCAACATGAACATGACACAACTTTGTCTGCTGAAAGCTAAGAGGACTTGAAGTGCTTACTAATGAAGATCAAAGACCATGGCCTTCGGTCTTAATTACACCTCAACATAAAGAAGATGGAAATTCTCACAATTGGAACAATTAACAGCATATGACAAATGGAGACAAAATGGAAGTTTCCAAGGATTTCATTTTACTTTGATGTACAATCAGTGCCCATGAAAATTACTCTAGAATTCAAATATTGTATTGCATTGGCAAATCAGCTGCAAATGGCCTCTTTAAAGTGTTAGAAAGCAGAGATGTCAGTTTGAGTACTACGGTGTACCTGACATAAGTCATGGATTTGTCAATTTCATTGCATGTAAACTTTGGACAATGAATAAGGAAGACTGAAGATGACATGATCTCTTTGAATTATGGTGTTGGCAAATAATATTGACTATACCATGTATTACCAGAAGAATAGAACAAATCTCTCTTAGAAGAAGTACAACTAGAATGCTTCTTAAAGGTGAGAATTTCCAGACTTTATCTCAGGTTCTTTGGACATGATATTAGGAGAGACCAGTACCTGGAGAGACACATCATGCTTGGTAAAGAAGAGGGCCAGTGAGAAGGAGAACAACTCTCAAGCAGATGGACTCACACAGTGGCTATGACAATGAGTAAATCTGTGAGGCTGGCACAGGGCAGGGCAGTGTTTTGTTCTGTTGCACATAGGATGGCTGTGAGTCAGAACCGACTCAGTGGCACCTAACAACAATAGTAAAAATTTCTTGGAATCATCTTAATATTTATTTTTGTTGAGAGCTTGAGTGGAAAACTTCATTCCTGATTTGCAGCTTTCTCTTTACCTCAAGAACTATGCTTTCCTTGCTACCCCACAGCCTCGGACTCCGAGATTACTTGGAGATGACACCTGTTTTATAAGGATCCATAGGAAATTCCTATGCTGTCTTTTCACAATGTGACCCTGCATCTGCTTGGCTGAAATGTGATCATGGTAAACAAAACAAAATGCACTAAAAACCTGCTCACAGACTGATGCAACTTCAGTGTAACAATTGTTACTGGGAAGCAGAGAGGATTCAGTGTATATTTTCCTTCCATTCAAAGTCGGTTTAACTCCTAAAAGATTAGTATAAAATTATACACACATGCATTTTACACTCACTCTCAGAATATTATGTTTTGAAGCTGAATGCCATCTTGTAGTAGAAAAAGCTATCTGAACCACTTTCTTTATAACTTTTAGTTTATAAAGTTCTTGTCCAAAATTCACTGTTTCATCTTACATTGATAAAATATTTATAAACCTCCGGTCAAAAAGCACAACTCATAAAAGAGTTTCATAGTCATTAACTTCTTAGACAACATTAAAATTCCACTGCGTCCCAAACAATCCAGATGTGAGTGCACATCCTAACTTCACTGGTACACCTGGTCCCTCTCCCACGGAGCATCCCAATTGGTCAACAGCAACTACCCCAGAGACTTCTGCCTATATCCAAGGGGCTGGACGGTTTGTCCACATGGGATACCTCCTGTGGCCTTCCCTGTCCCCCCCCTGTAGCCTCGTGCCCCTCATTGTCGGCCCGTGGTCCCTCTCCACCTCTGGTGCTCTGCGCGCACCTCCCAGGCCCTGGTGACCCTCTGAAGCCGCCCAACCACTCCTGGGACGCCTCCGGGCCGGGCTTCCCAGGACCCAGGGCCCAGGAACGTAAGAGCAGAATGACAAAAATGACGACAGAGATGACGCCATGCCGTCCTCGTCCCCCCGTGACCCCTGGGAGGCCGTGGCTTCAGGAGCGTCCTCACACCCACGCAGGTCGCCGTGCGCTCGGGGACGCGCTGGTGCCGCCGGACGCGCGCCCGCCCGCGCTAGGCTGTGCCCGCCCCCGCCCGTGCGCCGCTTGCCCGCCCTCCTCGCCGCCGAGCCTTCCCGGTTTCCCGGTCCTTTCGTGAACATGGCGCTTGTCCCCTGCCAGGTACTGCGGGTGGCCATTCTGTTGTCCTACTGCTCTATCTTGTGTAACTACAAGGCCATCGAAATGCCCTCGCATCAGACCTACGGAGGGAGCTGGAAATTTCTGACGTTCATTGATCTGGTAAGGCCGTCCCCTCCCCTCCCCTCCCCTCCCCCTGCACACCCCACTCCCCTCCAGGCTCCCAGCACCTCTGTGTATTTGTGGGTGTGTGCGCGTTTGCGCATACACGTGCGCGCTTACCCGTCCCTCCAGCATCTCCCTCCTGTCCTGGCCTCTTCCCTGGTGATTGAGTGTGAAGGCCTGGCTGTCACTGCAGCCCTTACCGTCTGAACACACAACATTACTTGGTAGTTGGGAGGTGGGACACAGCCAAGTGTTGGGCTATTTGGAAGGGAACACGGTTCTGCTTTTCTGAAGTGATGAGGGAAGATTCTCAACTAGGGAAAGGATAGGGCGACTTTGATCATGAATGGCTTTGGACCCCTGCACCCACAAGGTGCTTTACAGGGTACCCACCATGCGATGAAGTTGCTAACAGCAGGACACTAAATATTGTCTTGTACTTGGAGCCTCAGCCTAAAGGGACCGAATAAAATTGTCTTCTTTGCATCTGTTTTTGCCCATTGTTGGTATAGGCAGTCCCTTGGTTAAGAAAATCTGATTTATAGGCAACTCCTTTTTGTCCTTTCATGTTACTCTATGTACATTTGTCTGCACTTTGAAACAATTGAACCAACCCCTACTCAAAACAAATTCTTAATCACTTGCTGCATGTGCAGCATTTAAATAATTGAAAAGGCTTTGAGCTTCTTGCATGAAAGTAAGGCTAATTAAGATCTGTATGCACCTGTTCTGGCCAGCGGCCTTTGTCCACTCAAAGACACGGTTGGGTATGGATCTTATTCATAACTCAGGGACTGACTGTAATGTATTTCTGCCCTTTTTCGCAGAAACAGTAGAGAAGAGAGACTTTCATAATTGCATTCCCAGTGTGACTATTCACTTCTTCCTCACTTCTTATGTAAAAGTTTGCAATAGTTTGCATAAGCAGCTCTTCTATTGGTCCAACATTACAGTATTGATGATATTGGCAAGAATTTTTTGTTTACTTGTTTGTCTGAAATTTGATTTGCCTCTGCCGCTGCACAGACCCTCAGGGAGAATCAGACGATGGGCATAAAGTTCAGTGATGACATAGGGTGGATGCTAGTGCTTCAGGGTGAAAAGTGGCTAATTTATACTGGGTCTCACACACAAATGATAACCTAGCATAGGCAGAGGGATTCAAACAAAAGCAACAAGTTTTAAGGCTCATGTAGAGAAAAGTAGAACCAATTCCTGGGATACCACAACTGCCTACCCAAGGATATTTTCCAGGTTGGCATCACAAGCAAGATTGTAATCTCTAATTTTTTCCCCTCCATTTTGAGAATGAGAACTGTTGCTTATTTTAAGATATTTCAAAACCTTAAAATGTCTTAAAGAAATGAAGTCAGGTGCTTTTGTTTGGGAGCGCATTGGTTCCATATAATAAATACTGGACTGTGAACCACAAAATCCATGGTTTGAGCCCCCTAGCCGATCCACAGGAGAAAGATGAGGCTTTCTGCTTCCACAAAATATAAAAAGCTTCAGAAACCCTATTCTGGGTTGCTATGAGTCAGAAATGACTCCAAGGCACTTAACAACAACAACCTTATATTTACATTCAGTTAGATACTTTCTGGAATCCTGGTGTGGCGCTGTAGGATAAGTACTGAACTACTAACCACAATGTCAGCTGTTCAAACCTACTTGTCTCTTCAGAAACTATAAAGGGTCGTTCTGCATCAGAACCAACAATAACAAGAATATATTTGCAGTGATGGATTTAAATTCTTTTCTCCAGCAGTCTTCAAACTGTGTTGCACACTTTTAGGATACTCTAGGCTTCCCAGTCAAGAAATCAAATGACGTATTGCATT